>NC_135808.1:40413621-40713621 GCF_964213995.1 Mustelus asterias
TGACGGGGGGGGTGGGGGGAGGGGGACGGGGGGAGGGGGACGGTGGAGTGGACGGGGGGGGAGGGGGACGGGGGGGAGGGGAGGGGGGAAGGGGGAGGGGGGAGGGGGGGACGGGGGGAGGGGACGGGAGGGGAGGGGGGACAGGGGGGAGAGGGGGAGAGTGGGGGAGGGGGGGACGGGGACGAGGGGGGACGGCGGAGGGGGGACGGGTTGGGAGGGGGGAACGGGGAGGGGACGGGGGGGAGTGGGGGACAGGGAGGGGGAGGGGAGGGGGGATGGGGGGGAGGGGGGAGGGGGAGGGATGGGGGGAGGGGGTGGGGACGGGGGACGGGGACGGGGGGAAGGAGGGGGGACGGGGGGGGGGGAGGGGGAGGGGACGGGGACGGGGGAAGGAAGGGGGGACGGGGGGCGGGGAGGGGGGAGGGGGGAGGGGAGGGGGGAGGGAGGAGGGGGGACGGGTGGGAGGGGGGAGTGGGAGGGGGAGAGGGGGAGCGGGGAGAGGGGGGAGGGGGGAGGGGGGAGAGGGAGCGGGGGGAGGGGGGAGGGGAAGGGTGGGAGAGGGAGCGGGGGAGGGGGGAGGGGGACGGAGGGGGGACGGGGGAGGGGGGGGAGGAGGGAGGAGGGGTGATGGGGGAGGGGGGGAGGAGGGAGGAGGGGGACCGGGGGGTGGGAGGAGGAGGAGGGGATGGGGGGGTAGGGGGGGCGGAGGGGGACGGGTGGGAGGGGGGTGGGGAGGGGGGCGGGGGGGACGGGCGGAGGAGGGGGGACAGGGGGAGGGGACAGGGGTACGGGGGGAGGGGGGTAGGGGGATGGGGTAGGGGGGAGGGGGGAGTAGGGGGACGGGGGGGTAGGGGGAGGGGGGAGGAGGGGGGACGGGGAGGGGGGAGGAGGGGGACGGGGAGGGGGGAGGAGGGGGGACGGGGAGGAGTGGGGACGGGGAGGAGGGGGGACGGGGAGGGGGAGGAGGGGGGACGGGGAGGGGGGGGAGGAGGGGGACGGGGGGGAGGAGGGGGGACGGGGAGGGGGGGGAGGAGAGGGGACGGGGAGGGGGGGAGGAGGGGGGACGGGAAGGGGGGGAGGAGGGGGGACAGGGAGGGGGGGCGGAGGGGGGACGGGGGAGGGGGGAGGAGGGGGACGGGGAGGGGGGGGAGGAGGGGGGACGGCAGGGGGGTGAGGAGGGGGGACGAGGAGGGGGGACGAGGAGGGGGAAGGGGGGGAGGACGGGGGACGGGGGAGGAGGGGGGAGGAGGGGGGACGGGGGGGGAGGAGGGGGGACGGGGGGGGAGGAGGGGGACGGGGGGAGGAGGGGGGACGGGATGGAGGAGGGGGGACGGGGGGGAGGAGGGGGACGGGGGAGGAGCGGGGACGGGGGGAGGAGGACGGACGGGGGGGAGGAAGGGGGACGGGGGGAAGGAGGGGTGACGGGGGGGAGGATGGGGGACGGGGGGGAGGAGGGGGGACGGGGGGGGGAGGAGGGGGGACGGAGGGGGTTGAGGAGGGGGGACGGAGAGGGGGGGAGGAGGGGGGACGGGGAGGTGGTGGAGGAGGGGGACGGGGAGGTGGGGGAGGAGGGGGGACGGGGAGGTGGGGGAGGAGGGGGGACGGGGAGGGGGGGGGACGGGGAGGAGGGGGGACAGGGAGGGGGGAGGAGGGAGAAGGGGGGCCGGGGAGGGGGGGGAGGGGGAGGAGGGGGGACGGGGGGAGAGGGTGAGGAGGGGGAACGGGGGGAGGGGGGAGGAGGGGGACGGGGAGGGGGGGAGGAGGGGGGACGGGGAGGGGAGGGGAGGAGGGGGGACGGGAGGGGGCGGAGGAGGGGGGACATGGAGTGGGGGAGGAGGGGGACGGGGAGGGGGGGAGGAAGGGGGACGGGGAGATGGGGGAGGAGGGGGGACGGGGAGGTGGGGGAGGTGGGGGGACGGGGAGGTGGGGGAGGAGGGGGACGGGGAGGTGGGGGAGGAGGGGGGACGGGGAGGTGGGGGAGGAGGGGGACGGGGTGGGGGGTGGAGGAGGGGGACGGGGAGGGGGGAGGAGGGGGACGGGGAGGGGGGAGGAGGGGGACGGGGGGAGGAGGGGGGACGGGGAGGGGAGGGAGGAGGTGGGGGGAGGAGGGGGGATGAGGGGGGATGGGGAGGGGGGAGGAGGGGGACGGGGAGGGGGGGAGGAGTGGGGACGGGGAGGGGGGAGGAGGGGGACGGGGGGGGGGAGGAGGGGGGACGGGGAGGGGGGAGGAGGGGGGACGGTGACGGAGGGAGGAGGGGGGACGGGGAGGGGGGACGGGGAGGGGGAGGAGAGGGGATGGGGAGGGGGGAGGAGGGGGGACGGGGAGGGGGGGAGGAGGGGGGACGGGGAGGGGGGAGGAGGGGGGACGGGGAGGGGGGGAGGAGGGGGGACGGCGAGGGGGGAGGAGGGGGACGGGAGGGGGGAGGGGGGACGGGGAGGGGGGAGGAGGGGGATGGGAAGGGGGGGGGAGGGGGGACTGGGAGGGGGTGAGGAGGGAGGGGGGGAGGAGGGGAGACGGGGAGGGGGGAGGAGGGGGGACGGGGAGGGGGGACGAGGAGGGGGACGGGGAGGGGGGACGGGGAGGGGGGACGGTGAGGGGGGACGGGGAGGGCGGACGGGGAGGGGGACGAGGAGGGGGACGGGGAGGGGGACGAGGAGGGGGACGGGGTGGGGGACGAGGAGGGGGATGGGGAGGGGGGACGAGGGAGGGGGACGGGGTGGGGGACTAGGAGGGGGGACGGGAGGGGGGATGCGGAGGGAGGACGGGGAGGGGTACGAGGAGGGGGGACGAGGAGGGGGGACGGGGGGGAGGAGGGGGGACGGGGGGGAGGAGGGGGGACGGGGAAGGGGGGGAGGAGGGGGGACGGGGGGGAGGAGGGGGGACGGGGGAGGAGGGGGGACGGGGGGGGAGGAGGGGGGACGGGGGGGGAGGAGTGGGAATGGGAGGAGGGCGGGAGGAGGGGGGACGGGAGGAGGGGGGAGGAGGGGGGACGGGGAGGAGGGGGGGAGGAGGGGGGACGGGGTGGAGGGGGGACGGGGAGGAGGGGGGACGGGGAGGAGGGGGGACGGGGAGGAGGGGGGGAGGAGGGGGACGGGGAGGAGCGGGGACGGGGAGGGGGGACGGGGAGGGGGGACGGGGAGGAGGGGGGAGGGGGAGAGGGGGGAGGAGGGGGGACGGGGAGGGGGGGGAGGAAGGGGGACGGGGAGGGGGGAGGAGGAGGGACTATGGGGGCGGAGAGGGGGAGGGGAGGGGGGTCGGGGAGGGGGGACGGGGGGAACGGGACGGGGAGGGGGGACGGGGAGGGGGGGACGGGAAGGGGGATGGGGAGGGGGGGACGGGGGGGAGGGGGGGAGGGGGAAGGGGGGAGACGGGGGTCGGAGGGGGGACGGAGTGGGGAGGGGGGACGGAGGGAGAGGGGGGACGGAGGGGGGGGGGGGAGGGGGACGGAGGGGGGAGGGGGTGGGGGGACGGAGGGGGGAGGGGGACGGAGGGGGAGGGGGAGGAGGGGGAGGGGGGAGGAGGGGGAGGGGGCAGGAGGGGGGAGGGGGGAGGAGGGGGAGGGGGCAGGAGGGGGGAGGGGGGAGGAGGGGGGAGGGGGGAGGAGGGGGGAGGGGGGACAGAGGGGAGGGGGGGACAGAGGGGAGGGGGGGACGGAGGGGAGGGGGGGGATGGAGGGGGGGGAGAGGAGGGGAGGGGGGATGGAGGGGGACGGGGGGAGGGGAGGGGGGACGGGGGAGGGGACGGGGGGAGGGGAGGGGGGAACGGAGGGGGGAGGGGAGGGGGGGACGGGGGTGGGGAGGGAGGGACGGGTGGGAGGGACGGGGAGGGGGGGGACGGGGGAGGGGGGGAGGGGGGGACGGGGGGCGGGGGGAGGGACGGGGGACGGGGGGAGGGGGGAGGGAGGGGTGACGGAGGAGAGGGGGAGGGGAGGGGGGAGGGGGGACGGGGGGGCGGGGGGAGGGACGGGGGGACGGGGGGAGGGGGAGGGGAGGGGTGACGGAGGAGAGGGGGAGGGGGATGGGGGGACGGGGGGAGGGGGCAGGGGGACGGGGGGGAGGGGGACGGGAGGGGGGAGGCGGGAAGGGGACGGGGGGAGGGGGGAGGGGACGGGGGGAGGGGGGACGGGGGGAGTGGGACGGGGGGGAGGGGACGGGGGGAGGGGGACGGGGGGGAGGGGAGGGGGGAGGGGGGGGAGGGGGAGGGGGGTGGGGGAGGGGAGGGGGGAGGGGGACGGGGGGGGGGAGGGGGATGGGAGGGGAGGGGGACAGGGGTGAGGGGGGAGGGGGGGACGGGGGACGAGGGGGACGGGGACGAGGGGGGACGGGGGGGCGGGTTGGGAGGGGGGAACGGGGAGGGGACGGGGGGAACGAGGAGGGGACGGGGGGAGGAGGGGACGGGGGAGGGGGGGGACAGGGAGGGGGGAGGGGAGGGGGGAGGGGGGAGGGGGGACGGGGGGAGGGGGACGGGGATGGGGGGAGGGGGGGAGGGGGAGGGGAGGGGGAGGGGGACGGGGGGGAGGGGACGGGAGAGGGGAGGGGGACGGGGGGAGGGGGACGGGAGGGGGGAGGGGGACAGGGGGGGGAGGGGACGGGGGGGTGGGGGGAGGGGACGGGGGGGAGGGGGACGGTGGAGTGGGACGGGGGGGAGGGGAACGGGGGGGAGGGGGAGGGGGGAAGGGGGAGGGGGGGAGGGGGACGGGGGGGAGGGGACGGGAGGGGAGGGGGGACAGGGGGGAGAGGGGGAGAGTGGGGGAGGGGGGACGGGGACGAGGGGGGACGGCGGAGGGGGGACGGGTTGGGAGGGGGGAACGGGGAGGGGACGGGGGGGAGTGGGGACAGGGAGGGGGGAGGGGAGGGGGGATGGGAGGGGAGGGGGGAGGGGATGGGGGGGAGGGGGGGGGGACGGGGGACGGGGGAAGGGAGGGGGGACGGGGGAGGGGAGGGGGGAGGGGGGAGGGGACGGGGACGGGGGAAGGAAGGGGGGACGGGGGGAGGGGAGGGGGGAGGGAGGAGGGGGGACGGGGTGGGAGGGGGGAGTGGAGGGGGAGAGGGGGGAGCGGGGAGAGGGGGGAGAGGGGGGGAGGGGGGGAGAGGGAGCGGGGGGAGGGGGGGAGGGGGACGGCGGGGGGAGGGGGACGGCGGGGGGAGGGGGAGGGGGACGGCGGGGGGAGGGGGACGGCGGGGGGAGGGGGGAGGGGGACGGCGGGGGGGGGGGAGGGGGGACGGGGAGGGGAGGGGGGATGAAGGAGGGGAAGGGGTGGACGGGGGGGAAGGGGTGGACGGGGGGGGAGGGAGGGGAGGGGGGAGACGGGGGAGGGGGGGACGGAGTGGGGGGGACGGGGGGAGGGGAGAGGGGGACGGGGGGAGGGGAGGGGGGAGGGGGATGGGGGGGACGGGGGAGGGGGGGATGGGGGGGACGGGGGAGGGGGGGATGGGGGGGCAGGGGGGATGGGGGGACGGGGGAGGGGGGGATGGGGGGCAGGGGGGATGGGGGGGACGGGGGAGGGGGGACGGGGGCCGGGACGGGGGAGGGGGGGACGGGGGAGGGGGGTTCGGGGAGGGGGGGACGGGGGGGAACGAGACGGGGAGGGGGGGGAGGGGGGGGGAGGGGGAAGAGGGGGGGGACGGGGGTCGGAGGGGGGACGGAGGGAGAGGAGGGACGGAGGGAGAGGGGGTCGGAGGGGGGAGGGGGGACGGAGGGGGGAGGGGGTGGGGGGACGGAGTGGGGAGGGGGACGGAGGGGGAGGGGGAGGAGGGGGGAGGGGGGAGGAGGGGGAGGGGGCAGGAGGGGGGACAGGGAGGGGGGGGAGGAGGGGGTCGGGGAGGGGGGGGAGGAGGGGGGGGAAGGAGGGGGGACGGGGAGGGGGGCGGAGGAGGGGGGACGGGGAGGGGGGACGGGGAGGGGGGGAGGAGGGGGGACGGGGAGAGGGGACGGGGAGGGCGGGGAGGAGGGGGGACGGGGAGAGGGGACGGGGAGGGGGGACGGGGAGGGGGGATGGGGGGGACGGGGGAGGGGGGGTCGGGGAGGGGGGACGGGGGGAACGGGACGGGGAGGGGGACGGGGAGGGGGGACGGGGAGGGGGGGACGGGGAGGGGGGACGGGGAGGGGGGGGGGCGGGGGGGGGGGGGGGGGAGGGGGAAGAGGGGGGGACGGGGGTCGGAGGGGGACGGAGGGAGAGGGGGGACGGAGGGAGAGGGGGTCGGAGGGGGGAGGGGGGACGGAGGGGGGAGGGGGTGGGGGGACGGAGGGGGAGGGGGACGGTGGGGGACGGGGAGGAGGGGGAGGGGGGAGGAGGGGGGAGGGGGCAGGAGGGGGGGAGGGGGAAGGAGGGGGGAGGGGGGAGGAGGGGGGAGGAGGGGGGGAGGGGTGGACAGAGGGGAGGGGGGACAGAGGGGAGGGGGGGCAGAGGGGAGGGGGGGACGGAGGGGAGGGGGGGATGGAGGGGGGGGGAGAGGAGGGGAGGGGGGATGGAGGGGGACGGGGGGAGGGGAGGGGGGACAGGGGTGAGGGGGAGGGGGGGACTGGGGACGATGGGGAACGGCGGGGGGGGACGGGTTGGGAGGGGGGAACGGGGGGAACAGGAGGGGACGGGGGGAACGGGGAGGGGACGGGGGGGAGGGGGGACAGGGATCGGGGAGGGGAGGGGGGAGGGGGGAGGGGGGAGGGGAGGGGGGATGGGGGAGGGGGGACGGGGATGGGGGGAGGGGGGAGGGGGAGGGGGAGGGGGGGAGGGGACGGGGGGAGGGGACGGGAGGGGGGAAGGGGACGGGGGGGAGGGGGATGGGAGGGGGGAGGAGGACAGGGGGGGGACGGGGGGAGGGGGGAGGGGGACCAGGGGAGGGGGGAGGGGGACCGGGGGGGAGGGGGACGGGGGGAGTGGGACGGGGGGAGGGGGACGGGGGGAGGGGGAGGGGGGAGGGGGAGGGGGGGAAGGGGACGGGGGGGAGGGGGACGTGAGGGGAGAGGGGGACAGGGGGAGAGGGGAGAGGGGGAGAGGGGGGAGGGGGGGACGGGGGACAAGTGGGTACGGCGGGGGGGGGACGGGTTGGGAGGGGGGAACGGGGAGGGGACGGGGGGAGTGGGGACAGGGAGGGGGGAGGGGGAGGGGGGATGATAGGGGGGAGGGGGGAGGGGATGGGGGGGAGGGGGGAGGGGACGGGGGTCGGGGGAGGGGAGGGGGACGGGGGGAGGGGGGAGGGGGGAGGGGGGAGGTGGGACGGGGTGGGAGGGGGGAGAGGAGGGGAGAGGGGGGAGCGGTGTGACTGAGGGGAAGGGGGAGCGGGGGAGGGGGGAGGGGGACGGCAGTGGGAGGGGGGAGGGGGACGGCGGGGGGAGGGGGGAGGGGGATGGCGGGGGAGGGGGGAGGGGGACGGCGGGGGGAGGGGGGGAGGGGGACGGCGGGGGGAGGGGGGACGGGGAGGGGAGGGGGGGATGAAGGAGGGGAAGGGTGGACGGGGCGGAAGGGGTGGACGGGGGGGGGAGGGGAGGGGAGGGGGGAGACGGGGGGGGGGACGGGGGGGAGGGGAGAGGGGGACGGGGGAGTGGAGGGGGGAGGGGGGACGGGGAGGGGGGGATGGGGGGGACGGGGGAGTGGAGGGGGGGATGGGGGGGGACGGGGAGGGGTGGATGGGGGGGCAGGGGGGATGGGGGGGGGACGGGGGAGGGGGGAGGGGGGACGGGGAGGGGAGGGGTGATGGGGGCGGGGAGGGGAAGGGGTGGACGGGGGGAAGGGTGGAGGGGAGGGGGGGTGACGGAGGTGGGGGGGAGGGGGGAGGGGAGGAGGGGATGGGTAGGGTGGGACGGGGAGGGGGGGAAGGGGGGAGGGGGGAGGGGGGGAAGGGGGGAGGGGGGATGGGAGGGACGGGGGGACGGGGGGGATGGGGAGGGGAGGAGGGGGGGTAGGGGAGGGGAGGGGGGTGGAGGGGGGGACGGGGGTGGGGGGGGGATGGGGGTGGGGGGGACGGGGGTGGGAGGGGGGGGGAACGGGGGTGGGAGTGGGGGGACGGGGGTGGGAGGGGGGCGGACGGGGGTGGGAGGGGGGGGACGGGGGTGGGAGGGGGGGACGGGGGTGGGAGGGGGGGGACGGGGGTGGGGGGGGGACGGGGGTGGGAGGGGGGGACGGGGTGGGAGGGGGGGGACGGGGGTGGGAGGGGGGGGACGGGGGTGGGAGGGGGGGGACGGGGGTGGGAGGGGGGGGGACGGGGGTGGGAGGGGGGGACGGGGGTGGGAGGGGGGGGAACGGGGGTGGGAGGGGGGGGAACGGGGGGTGGGAGGGGGGGGAACGGGGGTGGGAGGGGGGGGGAACGGGGGTGGGAGGGGGGGACGGGGGTGGGAGGAGGGGGGACGGGGGGAAGGGGGGGAACGGGGGGAGGGGGCGGGACAGTGGGGAGGGGGGTGGAAGGAGGGGGGGGACGGGGGGGGACGGGGGGGGAGGGGGGTGGGAGGAGGGGGGACGGGGGTGGAAGGAGGGGGACGGGGGTGGGAGGAGGGGGGGACGGGGGTGGGAGGAGGGGGGGACGGGGGTGGGAGGAGGGGGGTCGGGGGTGGAAGGAGGGGGAACGGGGGGGGAGGGGGATGAGGGGGAGGGAAGAGGGGGGACTGTGGGGGGAGAGGGGGGACCTGGGTGGGGAGGGGGGACCTGGGGGGGATGGGGGACAGGGGGGGGAACGGGACAGGCGGGGGGGGGGACAGGCCGGGTGGGGTATGGGATGGCCGGTGGGGGGGTGGGCACGGGACGGGCTGGGGGTGACGGGACGGGCTGGGGGTGACGGGATGGGGGGGGTGACGGGATGGGGGGGGGGTGACGGGATGGGGGGGGGTGACGGGATGGGGGGGGTGACGGGATGGGGGGGGGTGACGGGATGGGGGGGGGGACGGGGCGGGACGGGACAGGGGGGGTCGGGACGGGCGGGGGGGGGAACGGGACGGGCCGGGGGGGGGGAACGGGACGGGCCGGGGGGGGGGGGGGGGGGGGAACGGGACGGGCCGGGGGGGGGGGGGGAACGGGACGGGCCGGGGGGGGGGGGGAACGGGACGGGCCGGGGGGGGGGGGGGGGAACGGGACGGGCCGGGGGGGGGGGGGGGGAACGGGACGGGACGGGCCGGGGGGGGGGAACGGGACGGGACGGGCCGGGGGGTGGGGACGGGACGGGCCGGGGGGGTGGGAACGGGACGGGACGGGACGGGCCGGGGGGGTGGGAACGGGACGGGCCGGGGGGGGGGGGGGTGAACGGGGCGGGCCGGGGGGGGGGGGGGTGAACGGGGCGGGCCGGGGGGGGGGGGGTGAACGGGGCGGGCCGGGGGGGGGGGGGGTGAACGGGGCGGCCGGGGGGGGGGGGGGTGAACGGGGCGGGCCGGGGGGGGGGGGGTGAACGGGGCGGGCCGGGGGGGGGGGGGTGAACGGGACGGGCCGGGGGGGGGGGTGAACGGGACGGGCCGGGAGGGGGGGGAGGGGAGGGGGGGAGGGGAGGGGAGGGGGGACGGGAGGGGGGGAGGGGAGGGGGGGGACGGGACGGGACGGGCGGGGGGGGGACGGGACGGGACGGGCGGGGGGGGGGGGACGGGACGGGCGGGGGGGTGGGGGACGGGACGGGCGGGGGGGTGGGGGAGGGGACGGGCGGGCGGGGGGGGGGGGGGGACGGGACGGGCGGGGGGGGGGGGGGACGGGACGGGCGGGGGGGGGGGGACGGGACGGGCGGGGGGGGGGGGGGGACGGGACGGGCGGGGGGGGGGGGGGACGGGACGGGCGGGGGGGGGGGGACGGGACGGCGGGGGGGGACGGGACGGGCGGGGGGGGGGGACGGGACGGGCGGGGGGGGGGGACGGGACGGGCGGGGGGGGGGGGGGGACGGGACGGGCGGGGGGGGGGGGGGACGGGACGGGGGGGACGGGCGGGGGGGGGGGGGACGGGACGGGCGGGGGGGGGGGGGGACGGGACGGGCGGGGGGGGGGGGACGGGACGGGCGGGGGGGGGGGGACGGGACGGGCGGGGGGGGGGACGGGACGGGACGGGGGGGGGGGACGGGACGGGACGGGGGGGGACGGGACGGGCGGGGGGGGACGGGACGGGCGGGGGGGGGCGGGGGGGGGGGGGACGGGACGGGCGGGGGGGGGGGGGGGGACGGGACGGGCGGGGGGGGGGACGGGACGGGACGGGCGGGGGGACGGGACGGGACGGGCGGGGGGACGGGACGGGACGGGGGGGGGGACGGGACGGGCGGGGGGGGGGACGGGCGGGGGACGGGACGGCGGGGGACGGGACGGGCGGGGGGGGGGGGGGACGGGACGGGGCGGGGGGGGGGGGGGACGGGACGGGCGGGGGGGGGGGGGGGGACGGGACGGGCGGGGGGGGGGGGGGACGGGACGGGCGGGGGGGGGGGGGGGGACGGGACAGGCGGGGGGGGGGACGGGACGGGCGGGGGGGGGGGGACGGGACGGGCGGGGGACGGGACGGGCGGGGGACGGGACGGGGAGGGGGGGGGACGGACGGGGGGGGACGGGCGGGGGGACGGGACGGGCGGGGGGGGGACGGGACGGGCGGGGGGGGACGGGACGGACGGGACGGGACGGGCGGGGGGGGGGACGGGACGGGACGGGCGGGGGGGGGGGGGACGGGACGGGCGGGGGGGGGGACGGGCGGGGGACGGGACGGGCGGGGGGGGGGGGACGGGACGGGCGGGGGACGGGCGGGGGCGGGGGACGGGCGGGGGCGGGGGACGGGACGGGCGGGGGCGGGGGACGGGACGGGCGGGGGGGGGGACGGGACGGGACGGGGGGGGACGGGACGGGACGGGCGGGGGGACGGGGCGGGGGGACGGGACGGGACGGGCGGGGGGACGGGACGGGACGGGCGGGGGGGGGGACGGGACGGGCGGGGGGGGGACGGGACGGGCGGGGGACGGGACGGGCGGGGGCGGGGGGGGGGGGGGGACGGGACGGGCGGGGGGGGGGGGACGGGACGGGCGGGGGGGGGGACGGGACGGGCGGGGGACGGGCGGGGGGGGGACGGGACGGGACGGGCGGGGGGGGGACGGGACGGGCGGGGGGGGGGACGGGACGGTGGGAGACGGTACGGGTGGGGGGAGACGGGACAGGGGGGGAGACGGGACGGGGGGGGGGGTGGAGACGGGACCTGGGGGGGACGGGGAACGGCGGGGGGGACGGGACGGGGTGGGAGGGGACGGGTGGGGGGGGGGACGGGGGCGGGGACGGGACGGGGGGCGGGGGGACGGGACAGGCGGGGGGGGTAGACAGGCGGGGGACGGGACGGGAGGGGCGGGGTGTGGGGGGAACAGGACGGGCGGGGTGGGGGAGGAGGGGACGGGTGGGGGGGCGGGGGGAGGAGGGGACGGGGGACGCGGACGGCGGGGGTGGGGGATGAGATCATTAATATGCTGGACAGGGTCTCTGGAGGTTTGTCTATATGGACTTCCATAAGGTATTTGATAATGTTCTACACAGGAGACTAGCCACCAGGGTTGCCATGCATGGAATTGGAGAGAATCTTGTATCAGGGGTAGATAATTTGTTTTGGAGATCAAAAAGAGTTGGGATAAAGGGAATGTTCTCTGATTGTCAGGATGTGCCCAGTAGTGCTCCCCAGGGATCTGCAATGAAGACGCAGGGTGGGACTTTCAGGCCACCCAAGGTCAACGGACCTCTACATAATCCACCCCCACCTGCTATTATTCCCGTGGCAGGCAGGACGGGAAATTCCACCCTCAGGTTTTCTTTATATTGATCAATGACTTGGATGGAAGTATGGTCTGGGGTAGTTTACTGATAACATTCAGTGAGGTCACACAATCAGATGTGTTTGTTAGCAGATCAGAAGAGGAAGACATACAGCATCCAAAGCAGTGAAGATGTGCAGTCAATCTGCAGACAGGGCCATAAGAGGGAGGGGAACAATGGAGATGAGCATGGTTGGGTGGAATAAGGAGAGTGGGTGGGGAGATTGTGCCAGTGCTTGGGTAGTTACTCTGACTCGGGAAGTGATTCTGACCTGGGCAGTGACTCTGTGCTCAGAGATTGGGAAGTGACTGCACCTCGGACATTGACTCCACTGTGGTCAACTCTATGGAAATAGAATAAGGCTAGATTAACAGTCGGAGCAGGGGGTAATGACAGTCCACGTAGAGTCAATCCTGACATCCTTCTTCGCTCCATCAAATAGAATACAGTTGGCCAGACAAAGGGCAGCCCTGCCTCACTTCTCTCCCAAAGCAAATGGACATCGTCAAAGACTCATTAACCTTAATGAGACACTCAGTGCTAATGTACGGTAATGGGATCCAGGCAACAGGTCCTGAACCTGAATGCCTGAAGATTTCCGAAATAAATATTTGTGATCCACCCTGTTGAATACCTTCTCCTGGTAAAGAGACAGGAAGGCCTTCGACAGACCAGCCCTCTGGGAATGGCAGATCAGGTCCTGGACAATACGAAGGTTGTCATCAATGGTCTGGCCCGGGACTGTATCGGACGGGTCAGGGTGGTGCATGAAGTCCAACACAGTGCCAAAGTGAGAAGACATTTCCCGGGCAAAGATTTTATAGCCCCTGCTGAGGAAGGAGATCGGGCACCAGTTTTTAAGTTGGCGGAGATCCCCCTTCTTGGGCAGCAGGGCAATGATGGCCCTGCGCCATGAAAGGAGCATCTCCCCGGTAGCAATACACTCCCAGTAGTCACGTAGTCATTCCCCCAGAACATTCTGAAGAACTCCACGGTCAGCCCATCCAGCCCCAGGGCTTTTCCCCTGGAGAGGCTGTCAGGGGCGCTGGTCAGCTCTGCCAGGCTGATAGGGGCATCGAGCTTTCCGATGCCCTTTGGGCTGACCTGCGGCAGGTCTTCCCACAAAACTCTATGTGCATCCTTGTTCTATGGAGCCGGAGAGATAAAAGCAGTGTAATAGGTTCGGGCAAGGACCCTGATACCTTCCGGATCCAAGACGAGAGATCCATCGTCACCCAGCAGCTGACGGACTCCATTCCTTTTTGCCAGTGAGTAGAAGAAGGGGGAGCTACAGTCCAGGGCTGTACTGATCTGGATCCGCAACCTCACATATGCACCATGATACCCAACAAGTTGCTTGCCCTTCTTCTTGCTGTATGCCAGCCGCAGTTCTCATTGGGCTGACCGACGCCTGACTCCAGGTCGAATACCTCCTTTTCCAATTCCTTGATCCTCTTGGTCGACCCGCTCACATACTCGTGACAAAAAGTACAGATGTGAGTCTTCCCACATCCCACCATAGCCTCAAAGAATCTCGCTGCTTCCTTCACCAGCCAGCCCAGAAGCAACAGAACAAGTCCAGGAACCGCCCTTACTCCAGGAGCAGGTTGTTAAAATGCCAGCTCATGGACCCCATCAGGACGTGAGACAGATTGGGATCCACCCACACTAGGCGGTGCTCCGAGCATGGCAGTTGCTGCACAGAAGTTGACGGAACACAGGATGCGTAAACCTTTGAAATGTAAAGGCATGTCTGGACTCTCCAACTCCAGGTCCAACTAAATGAAGGCACTGGGGCCAGGATGGAGATGTCTCCAGAGGTCCATCAGGTCGAAGGATCCGATCAGGTCTCGCAACTTTACCATCACTGGCATACACCGCAAGGGGTTCGGTGCGGTCCCGGGCCTTGAGAGCACAGTTGAAATGCCAAATGATGATGCCAAGATGAGTGAACACTTTCTCATAAAAAGTCTGCTGCGGCCCAGGATTTGGAGCACAGACATTCATGAAGTGAAACACCATGTCCGCCTTGCAAATTGTCAAATGCAGCAATCAGCCTGGCAGAGGCTCCTTGACCCCCAAGAGCTCCAGCTGAAAATGTGGAGCCAACAAGATGGCCACCATGCCATAACTGGCCGTTGGGTGACTCATGAAGAACCTCCTCGCCACTCCAGGAGCCATGTGGCTTTGTCTCCCAGACCGGTGTGGGTTTCTTGCAGGAGGCACACTATATACTTCCCATACCGGAGGACCGAGAAGTTCTAGAAACTGCATTGTGCCTCTTTGCTGTCATTGATATTGAGGATGGCTATTGATACTTTCATGTCAAAATCATGGTGCAACCATCACCAACACCACTTTCTAGTGCTCAGAAAGAGCACCCTTCCAGTCCTTCAAGAGTCCGACAAGGAAATCATCTCGTGCGGCACCGCCCATTTCAGTCCAAGTCCGTTGCACTTTGGTATAGACATGGGCGGACTGGACCAGCAGTGCCAGATCTGATCACTGGTCAACGGTCAGCTGCACTCTCACCTGGCGACCAACATTGGAATATAAAAATTCCCTGAGTTCCCCAGGGGGGGATGATGGACAACTTGGAGGGAGGCACAATGGAGTCCGCTGCATCGCTGCATGTGGACTCCAATTCAGCCCCTGTATCCACCACCAAAGAACAGCCATCCCCTTCCGGGCAGTCAACCTCCGGGTCCCAGTGTTGCACGGCAGTTAATGAGGCAGAGGGCACGTACCCACTAACCAGTCCAGACTCTGCCTTGATCCCACCCCCAGGATCGATGATAGAGGGGTATTCCATGGGTTCTTCTCATGATTCTAGGTCAGAGAGTGGCGACGCTTAGACCCCTGCTCGCCCCGGACAGTGGGACACCTGCAGAGTCTGGAAAAAAAACTCTGCTGCCAGGACAAGGGTGCCCAGTGCTAGGGGCTGGGTAGTTGGGGGTGGGGAGTGGGGCGAAAAATGAACACCTCCAGTACAATTTTGCATCGGGCAGAACAAGGCCTCGGGTCCCACTAGCACTTGGCCCCAAGGAATCCTGCTCAGAGGTTGCAACAACCAATCATTTGTTTATTTTGTCTGCTTTTTACCCCGGCTCTGGGGCAGGGTCACCACTCCCTCTTCATCAGGAGAGGGGGGGTTGTTCAAGGGTTTAACAACTCCACGAGCCATGGAGATCCCCCCCTTTTTAGCGGCACCCGGGCAGGGGAAACCTCCACTCCGGGTGCCCCCTTGGTTTACCCCCTTTTCAGAGGTGGCACGTGGCACAGTGGTTAGCAGTGCTACATCACAGCGCCAGTGACCCGGGTTTGATTCCCGGCTTGGGTCATTGTGTGGAGTTTGCACATTCTCCCCGTGTCTGTGTGAGTTTCCTCCAGGTGCTCTGGTTACCTCCCATAGTCTGAAAGACCTGCTGGTTAGGTGCATTTCCCCGAACAGATGCCGTAGTGTGGCAACTAGGGGAATTTCACAGTAATTTCATTGCAGTGTTAATGTAAGCCTTACTTGTGACTAATAAGTAAACTTTTTTTTAAAATGCACCGTTTCCTGGGCCTGGCCTTATTGACCTTTCTTACTTGCTCAGGGTCGCGTGCCTTGCCATGGCCAAACCTGGGAACCCATGCAGTGACAATCATAGAATCCTCCAGTGCAGAAGGAGGCTATTTGACCCATCAAGTCTGCACCGACTACAATCCCATGCATGCCCTATCCCCATAATCCCATGCTTTTAACCTAGCTAGTCCCCCTGACACTAATGGACAATTTAGCATGGCCAACCCACCTAACCCGCATATCTTTGGACTGTGAGAGGAAACCGGAGCACCCGAGGGAAACCCATTCAGGCATGGGGAGAATATGCAAACTCCACACAGGCAGTGACCCAAGCCAGGAATTGAACCCAGATCCCTGGTGCTGTGAGGCAGCAGTGTTAAACACTGTGCTACCATGCCACCCAAAAAGTTCCTCCCCTAAAGGCATGAGTGAACCAGATGGCTTTTAAAACAATTGACAATGATCACTAATATGGAGGCGAGCTTTATTTTCCAGATTTTATTCATTGAATTTAAATTCAACCAGCTGCCGCACTGAGATTTGAACTCATATCTCCATAGCATTAGCCAGGATCTCTGGATTGCTTACCCAATGATGTTACCACTACACCATCCTGGCAGCACATAAAGCTGAGGTGTTCACGGGCCTGGACTTTTACAAAATGATGGGCCCAGTGGTGTTTTTATTGCCCGCGCTGGTGGTTGAGGTCACAGAGATGCTGGGTATGGGGATTATATCCCTCTGTTTTGCGCTCCGCTGTGCCTTTTGGCTGCGCGGATGCACTCCCCCCCCCCCCCCCCCCCTCCTTGCAGGCAGCTGAGGTGGTGGCTACTGCCTTCTGGAGTGCCAGTGGGGGGAGTAGGGGTGACCCTGCCAGCCTTGATGTTTTTGGTGGCCTTGGCAGTGGGGTAATCCTCTCAAACGTGCCCCAACTTTTTTACATGCATGGCAGCACACACCGTCTGCCAACCAAACCAAACTGTGGTTGACCCCTTGTGGGGTACGTTGAAGCCTCCTTCCTGGCACTCCTCCCAGGCCAGGTGGATGAAGACCTGCTGCCGGAAAGAGAAGATGTGGCGGAGGGAGGCCCGGGGAAGTTGACAAATGAACACCTCCAGGGTACAATTTTGCACTGGGCAGAACAAGGCCTCAGGGGTCCCATGGGGGCTCTCTGTTGTGTTGGGGTTTATTTACAGAAGGCTCTGTGTTGTGTTTGGGTTTATTTACAGGGGGCTCTGTGTTGTGATGGGGTTTATTTACAGGGGCTCTGTGTTATGCTGGGGTTTATTTACAGGGGCTCTGTGTTGTGTTATGCTGGGGTTTATTTACAGGGGCTCTGTATTGCGTTTTGATGTTCATATTGTGAAATATCTCTTTCAAGCTCTCACTCTGTCCGACATTTCTGCACCTCAATGACTCTGGTGTGCCAGAATTTTCAGCCGCTGGGTGTCTCGGTGACCTGCCGATTTTCCTGTATGATTCTGATCGGCAGCAGCTGACCTCACATCAGCCTTGGATGAAAGTGAGCCAGAATTATCGTTACTTTGAAAGTGAGGCCGAATCTGCTTGTTTCTTTGAACACAAAGGGAAGGAATGTTTTCACAATGCCTGGAGTGTGTGCAAGAAGAGAGCCGGTAAGTCTGTCCACCTCCTGTGCCAGAGGTTGCACCCATTTTTTGGGTGAGTTCAAATCCAGAATTCTGTGCACTTAGTGCATGACAAAATGGGCTAAACTCACCTGTAAGGGAAGGGGCTAGGGCTTATATCACCAGGGATCCTGCTGTAGCAGCAGAGGGTGCTATTGCGCATGTGCAGACCACTGTAGCTGCACATGTGCAATGGCAACTAGCAGAGGCCTGTCAGATCTGAGAGAGAGAGAGAGATCTGTCAGGCCTCTGCTGCTGCAGCTGGCCTCAAACCAGTAACCTCTCCCCCACCAGCTAGCCCTGTGGCTCATGGCTGATTGCAAGCCTCACACTGCTCCCTCCCCCATCGATTGTGATGCAGAGTCACGGCAGGCCCCCCCTCCCTCCTCTCGCACCATCCCACTGATCTCTAGCAGAGTGACAGTGGGGATCCCTTCCCTCACCCACCAATTACGATGAGAGTTGAAGTGGGCCCCCCTCCCTACCTGATCAGCATGTTCTGGCCAGGCCCCATCCCCTGGCACTGCCAGACTAAAATTGCCCAAGGGACACCCTCCACCCTTGCCCTCAACCTCGCAGGGGGGCCTCAATGGCCTCCGGTTTTACCAACAAGGCCGTCACAACTGGTCCCCATTCGTGGGGACCACACGTGATCCTCACCAGAAAGAGCCTCTCCCAGTGAGGCCACAAAGGCAAATGAGCACGAACAGTTTGTCCCGGCCTCATTAAATCAATGTTAAATACATTCAAATTTTATTAAAATAATTTATTCAGGCTCTTGCCAGAAATGAGTTGGAGGCTGAATGTGCCAGATATCCGACGCCGCTAAGATCACGAGAGGCAAGAATTTGGCCACGAACCTGATTTCTCACCTCACATGCAATTTACCAGTTCGCACCACCCCTCAGTGTCAAAAGTGGCAGGAAGCTCTATAAACAGCATATGTAAATCTTGATGTTGCCCGTTGCTCCTTTCTTGCAGTAATCCTGTTGCAAACATCATATCAGCTGTCCCTGGTTATCACTAAAATAACACTGGAGTTCTGGGAGGACATCATTTATTATGTTATCTCATAGGTGGTTGAGTAGGATCTTTGGAAGGATCTTTCCTAAGATCGAGAGAAGACGTATTCTTTGAAAGTTGGCATATATATTTTTGGATTTTTTCCACTTCTCGATACTGAACTATCTTCGCGGGTTTGTGATCCTGTCGAATATTGTCCTGATCCCATGTAATGTTGTTGGTGGTTGTAAGCTTGTTAACAACTTCTATTATACTTCCAAAATCTCTTCTAGAATGCCATCTGGGTCAGGGGTTTTGCCTTGTTTGATCTTCAGTAGAACGAGGGAGAAAATTGAAGGTTCAACACATGGGATCGGTTAATATCAGTCTGTCTTGTGGGCAGGAACCATTTGTTTTAAATAATCATTAGTGTTGAGCATACCCAGGTATAAGGTGAATCTTCCTTTCCCTTGAATCTAAACTGGAGTCACCACCTTTCATCCTTCTAATGCTATTCAAGATTCATTACTGCTCTTTCCCATCATACAACTGTATCAGAATATTAAAAGCCACTGGGAGACCTTTCTGCCTCTCAGACACCTTCTTGTTCAGAGCTTTCTTGTTCAGAGCTATTATTGCACCCCCCTCCCCATCCCCTCCACTTTCCCTATTGCTAACTGTTGTCCAAGGCCCTAATCAGTTTCAGTATTTCTCATTTGTTCGAATCTCTTGTCTCTGTGTATCCTGGGTCCTGTGCATTGATTTAACAGGAATCTCCCAGGAACCTGTGTTCATTAACTGTCCCTGGCATTTGTACAGAGTTTCAGTTATCTTCAGCTAATGAATAGGATGTGCCACAGTGATGGTCCAGTGGGAGGTCAGTATATTGGCTGGGGAAACAGGACATTTCGAGACAAAGCTAATTCAAGGCTGAAGCATTGTCAACAACCTTCAGCCAGTAGTGTTTTTTAGATGATCGATCTATCTCTGCCTCCTCTGGAAGGCATGATGTGGAGATGCCAGCATCACAGATGTCAGTCTTCAGCCAATTCAGTTCACTCCACGTGAAAGCAAGAAATGGCTGAAGGCATTGGATACTGCAAAGGTTATGGAATCTGACAGTATTCTGGCAATAGTACTGAAAACATATGCTCCAGAACTTGCTATGCCCATAGCCAAGTTATTCCAGTACAGCTACTACACTGGCATCTATCTGACAAGAAAAGTGCCCAGGTATGTGCTGTTTGACTGAGAGGAGTGCTTTTGGAGTTGGATGAACACAAGGAGTTAGGTGAAACCAGCAGCAGAGGCTACAAGGGAGAGTGCTGATTGGTAAATCAGTGTTATTTTTTCTTTTTGCTCTTGGCATTGTAGTTGTCATTATTGTACACTACAATAGTGTTTCTGTGATATTTCTGTAGTTTATAGTTTGAAAAGTTTATATTCAGTAGTAACAAGGATCAGGAAAGAAGGGCCCGAGAAAATTGGATATAACCTGAAACAAAACATCTTTCAAAAGTTTAAATTTAAAGGGGTAAGACATGATAGGAGAACTCCAAGCCATGGTTTGCTCCTCTTGCTCCATGTGGCAGGCTGGGGGCAGTTCCAGTCCCCTGGGTCAGCATGTGTGCAGGAGTTATCTCCAGTTACAGCTCCTGGAAGCTCAAATTTCAGAGCTGGAGCGCCGGCTGGAGACACTGTGGAGCATCCACAAGTCAGAGAGTATAGTGGATAGCACGCATAGAGGTGCTCAGATTCCGCAAGCAGGAAGGGAATGGGTGACCACCAGACAGAGCAAGAGAGATAGGCAGGTAGTGCAGGAATCTCCTGTGGCCATTCCCCTGCAGAACAGATATACGGCTTTGGATACTGTTGAGGGGAATGACCTCTCAGGTCAGGGGAAAGCAACAGCAGCCAAACTCGTTGCACCACGGTTGGTTCTGCTGCAGAGGGAAGGGGTAAAAAGTGTACCAGTGCAATAGTTATAGGGGATTCAATTGTAAGGGGAATAGACAAGCGTTTCTATGGCCACAAATGAGACTCCAGGATGGTATGTTGCCTCCCTGATACAAGGGTCAAGGATGTCTCGGAGCGGCTGCAGGACATTCTACAGGGGGGCAGGGGAGGGCGAACAGCCAGTGGTCGTAGTACACGTTGGTACAAACGACATAGGTTTAAAAAAAGGGATGAGGTCCTAAAAGCAGAATACAGGGAGCTAGGAAGAAAGTTAAGGAATCGGACCTCAAAGGTAGTGATCTCAGGATTACTACCGGTGCCATGTGCTAGTCAGAGTAGAAATGGCAGGATATATCAGATAAGTACGTGGCTGAAGAGATGGTGTCAGGAGGAGGATTTCAGATTCCTGGGGTATTGGGACCGTTTCTAGGGGAGGTGGGACTGTACAAATTGGACGGGTTACACCTGGGCAGGACTGGGACTGATGTCCTAGGGGGAGTGTTTACTAAAGCGATTGGGGAGGCTTTAAACTAATATGCCATGGGGAATGGGAACCTATGTAAGGAGTCCAAGAAGGAGGGAGCAAGGACAAAATGTGACGAGAATGTTCCAACTACATCAAAAATCAGGAAAAAAGTTGAAAAGGAGGATTCAGGAGATGTTGTTAATGGAAGTGTTAGCATTCAAAAAGAAGGTACAAAAACTAGCATAAGAGCCCTTTATCTGAATGCTCATAGCATTCGAAACAAGGTAAATGAGTTGATGGCACAAATCATTGCGAACGAGGATGATTTGGTGGCCATTACAGAGACATGGTTGCAGGATGGTCATGACTGGGAGTTAAATATCCAGGGGTTTCAGACTGTTCAGAGAGACTGACAGGAAGGTAAGGGAGGTGGTGTAGCTCTGATATTTAAGGATGACATTAGGGCGGTAGTGAGAGATGATATAGGTTCTATGGAAAAAAATGTTGAATCCCTTTGGGTGGAAATTAGAAATAGTAAGGAGAAAAAGTCACTGATAGGCGTCGTCTACAGGCCACCAAATAATGATATGGTGGGGCGAGAAATAAACAAAGAAATAACTGATGCATATAAAAATGGTACAGCAATTATCATGGGGGATTTTTATCTACATATCAATTGACATGTCAATTGGTCAAACCAGGTTGGTCAAGGCAGCCTTGAGGAGGAGTTCATAGAATGTATCTACGATAACTTCCTTGAATAGCATGTAATGGAACCTACGAGGAGCAAACTATCCGAAATCTGGTCCTGTGTAATGAGACAGGAATAGTTAATAATCTTGCAGTTAGGGATCCTCTCAGAAGAAGCGATCACAGTATGGTTGAATTTAAAATACAAATGGAGCGTGAGAAGGTAAACTCCAATACCAGTGTCTTGTGCTTAAACGAAGGAGACTACAAAGGGATGAGAGAACCGTTGGCTAAGGTAGACTTGGAGTAAAAACTTTATGGTGGGACAATTGAGGAACAGTGGAGGAATTTCAAAGCGATCTTTCACAGTGCTCAGCAAAAGTATATACCAGTGATAAGGAAGGACTGTAGAAAAAGAGATAATCAGCCGTGGATATCTAAGGAAATAAAGGAGGGTATCAAATTGAAAGAAAATGCATACAAAGTGGCAAAGATTAGTGGGAAGCTTGAGGATTGGGAAATCTCTAAAGGTCAACAGAAAGCCACGAAAAAAGCTATAAAGAAAAGTAAGATGGATTATGAGAGTAAACTAGCTCAGAATATAAAAAAAGACTGCAAAAGTTTCTACAAATATATAAAACGAAAAAAGAGTGGCTAAAGTAAACATTGGTCCTTTAGAGGATGAGAAGAGGGATGTAATAACTGGAAATGAGAAAATGGCTGAGGCATTGAACAGGTATTTTGTGTCGGTCTTGTGTCGAACGCGATGGTAAAGGGGGGAAATGCTGGTAAAGTTGGGCAGGCAGCCCATTAATTCAATTTAAATGCATGCAAATGCATTAAAATCGCTATTGCGCCCGTTTTGGGCGCAAATTAGATCGTGGCCATTTTAAGGCCTTGGTAAAGTGGGCATCTGCGCAGACATGGGCGCGGATCACGTCAATGGTCTCACGCCCAGCTTTACCACATTTTTGCGCCCAAAAACGGGCGCGATGCAATGGTAAAATCGGGCCCCAAATGTAGTGTGTCAAAATTTGCAGATGACACTAAGATGAGTGGCAGAGCAAAGTGTGCAGAGGATGTTGAAAGTCTGCAAAGGGATATAGATAGTCGAAGTGAGTGGGCGAGTGTCTGACAGATGGAGTACAATGTTGGTAAATGTGAGGTCATCCATTTTGGTAGGAATAACAGCAAAATGGACTATTATTTAAATGGTAAAAAATTGCAGCATGCTGCTGTGCAGAGGGACCTGGGTGTCCTTGTGCAGGAATCTCAAGGAGTTGGTTTGCAGGTGCAGCAGGTAATTAAGAAGGCAAATGGAATTTTGTCCTTGAGTGCTAGAGGGATGAAGTTTAAAAACAGCAAGGTTATGATGCAGCTGTATAAAGTGCTGGTGAGGCCACACCTGGAGTACTGTGTACAGTTTTGGTCTCCTTACTTGAGAAAGGATATATTGGCACTGGAGGGGGTGCAGAGGAGATTCACTAGGTTGATTCCAGAGTTGAGAGGTTTGGCTTATGAGGAGAGACTGAGTAAACTGGGGCTATACTCATTTGAATTCAGAAGAATGAGGGGAGATCTTATAGGAACATATAAGATTATGAAGGGAATAGATAAAATAGAAGCAGGGAAGTTGTTTCCACTGGCAGGTGAAACTAGAACTAGGGGCATAGCCTCAAAGTAAGGGGAAGCAGATTTAGGACTGAGTTGAGGAGGAATTTCTTCACTCAAAGAGTTGTGAATCTGTGGAATTCCCTGCCCTATGAAGCAGTTGAGGCTACCTCATTGAATGTTTTTAAGGCAAGGATAGATAAATTTTTGAACAGTAAAGGAATTAAGGGTTATGGTGAGCGGGCGCGTAAGTGGAGCTGAGTCCACAAAAAGATCAGCCATGATCTTATTGAATGGCAGAGCAGGCTCGAGGGGCCAGATGGCCTACTCCTGCTCCTAGTTCTTATGTTGTTATGTTCTTATGTCCTGCACACAAGGAAGAGGATATATCCAACCTGACCAATTACCGTCCCATCAGCCTATTCTCAATCATCAGCAAAGTGATGCAGGTTTCATCAATGAAGGATTGTTCAGTTCCTGATCTCATCACAGTTTTGATCCAAATATAGACCAAAGTGCTGAACTTGAGAGGGGAAATGAGAGACACTGGCATTGTCATCAAGGCAATATTTAACCGAGTGTGGCATCAAGGATCCCTGGCAAAATTGAAATCAGTGGGAATCAGGAAGAATTTTCCACTGGTCGGAGTCATACATACCCTACACAAAGAAAGATGGTTTTGGTTGTTGGAAGTCATGTACCTCAACTCCAGGATATCACTGCAGGAGTTCCTCAGGGCAGTGTCCCAGGCCCAACCATCTTCAGCTGTTTCATCAATGATCTTCCTTCCACTTTATGGTCAGAAGTGGGGATGACTGCACAATGTTCAGCACCATTCACGATTCCTCAGATACTGAAGCAGTCAATGTCCAAACGCACCTGACCTGAACAATATCCAGGCTTGCACTGACAAGTGACAAGTAACATTCTTGCCACAGAGACATACAAGACAATGGCCATCTCCAACAAAAAAAATCTAACCATCTCTCCTTGACATTCAGTGGCATTACCATGCTAAATCCCTTGCTATAAACATAATTGACCAGAAACTAAACTGGACTAGCCGTATGAATACTGTCACCACGAGAGCAGGTCAAAGGCTAGGAATCCTATAGCAAGTAACTCACCTCCTGACTCCCCAAAGCCTTTCCACGGTCTACCGCACAAGTCAGGAGTGTAATAGAATGCTCTTCACTTGCCTTGATGAATGCAGGACCAACAATACTCAAAACGCTTGACACCATCCAGGGCAAAGCAGCATGCTTGATCGCTACCCCTTCCACAAACACTCAATCCCTCCACCACCGATGAACCGTGGCAGCCATGGGTACTATCTACAAGTTGTACTGCAGGAATTCACCAGGCAGCACCTTCCAAACCAACAACCAATAGCATCAAGCTTAGCCTATACCTGGGAACACCACCACCTAGAGGTTCCCCTCCAAGTCACTCATCATCCTGACTTGGAAGTATATCCCCATTCCTTCAATGTTCCTGGGTCAGAAATTCCTGGACATTGTGTCAATGTATACCTCAGGTACAGCAGCAGTTCAAGAAGGCAGCTCACCACCACCTTCTCAAGGGCAACAAGGGATGGACAATAAGTGCTGGCCAGCCAGTAGCACCCACACCCCATAAATGAATAAAAATAAATACCAGAGGTGGGACTAGATTGTGAAGGTTTAATATTCCTCACAGTATTGGCAGAAATGCATTTTAGCGGGGAAAACTGGAACTCTCTCAACCAGGTCTGGTGAACAACAAGCTTCAGGATCCTGTCAACTGCTGAGCCACACAATGCAGCTTGTTATTATGGAGATTGGGGTCTTTTACCTGCACATTCCCTGATTGGGGTCTTTTACCTGCACATTGACTGGCAGACTCAAGTCGGTAAGGGTGGAATGGAGGAAGAGTTCTTAGAATGCTGTCGGGATAGTTTCCTTGAACAGCATGTTACGGAACCGACGAGGGAACGAGCTATTTTGGATCTGGTATTGTGTAACGAGGTAGGTAGAATTAAGGATCTTATTGTGAAGGACCCTCTTGGGTCTAGTGACCACAATATGGTCGAATTTCTGATTCAGATGGAAGAGGAGAAAGTTTGGTCTCAAACCAGTGTCCTCTGTTTGAACAGAGGGAAATATGATAGGATGAGGGATGAATTGGCTAAGGTAGACTGGGAGAGCAGGCTGGCAGGTAGGATAGCTGAGGAACAGTGGAGGATTTTTAAGGAGATCCTTTTCAGTTCTCAGCAAAAATATATTCCAGCAAAAAACAAGGATTGTAAGAAAAGGGAGAACCAGCCGTGGATAACGAAGGAAATAAAGGAGAGTATTAAAATAAAAACAGCTGCGTACAGAGTGGCCAAAAATAGTGGAGAAACAAGTGATTGGGAAAAATTTAAGAAACAACAAAGAGAGACTAAGAAAGCGATAAAGAAAGGAAGGATAGACTATGAAGCTAGGCTAGCAATTAATATAAAAAATGATAGTAAAAGTTTTTATAAATATATAAAAAGGAATAGAGTGGCTAGAGTGAATGTTGGACCCTTGGAGGACGAGAGGGGGGAGTTAATAGTGGGAAATGAGGATATGGCTGAGTCTTTAAATACGTTTTTTGTGTCGGTCTTCACGGTGGAGGACACAAATAGTTTGCCAAATATTAACGATAGAGGGTTGGCAGCAGGAGAAATACTTAATACAATTAATGTTACCAGAGAGGCAGTGCTGGGTAGACTAATGGGACTGAAGGTGGACAAGTCCCCGGGTCCGGATGGAATGCATCCCAGGGTATTGAAAGAAATGTCAGAGGTAATAGTGGATGCGTTAGTGATTATTTATCAAAACTCGTTGCATTCTGGGGTAGTGCCGGTTGATTGGAAAACGGCTAATGTTACGCCGCTGTTTAAAAAAGGAAGGAGACAAAAGGCTATAGGCCGGTCAGCTTAACGTCTGTAGTAGGGAAAATGCTGGAATCCATTATTAAAGAGGAGATAGCAGGGCATCTGGATAGAAATGGTTCGATCAATCAGACGCAGCATGGATTCATGAGGGGAAAGTCGTGCTTGACGAACATGTTGGATTTTTATGAAGATGTGACGAGGGCGGTTGATGGAGGAGAACCGGTGGATGCGGTGTTTTTGGATTTCCAAAAGGCGTTTGATAAGGTGCCCCATAAAAGGCTGCTGAAGAAGATTAGGGCACACGGAGTTGGGGGTAGTGTGTTAAAGTGGATTGGGGACTGGCTATCCGACAGGAAGCAAAGAGTCGGAATAAATGGATGTTTTTCCGGTTGGAGGAAGGTAACTAGTGGCGTGCCGCAGGGATCGGTACTCGGGCCGCAACTGTTTACCATTTATATAGATGATCTGGAGGAGGGGACGGAGTGTAGGGTAACGAAGTTTGCAGACGACACAAAGATAAGTGGAAAAGTGAATCGTGTGGAGGACGGAGAAGATCTGCAGAGAGATTTGGACAGGCTGAGTGAGTGGGCGAGGATATGGCAAATGGAGTATAACGTTGAGAAATGCGAGGTTATACACTTTGGAGGAAATAATAACAAATGGGATTACTATCTCAATGGAAACAAATTAAAACATGCTACCGTGCAAAGGGACCTGGGGGTCCTTGTGCATGAGACGCAAAAGCCCAGTCTGCAGGTACAACAGGTGATCAAGAAGGCAAATGGGATGTTGGCCTATATTGCGAGGGGGATAGAATATAAAAGCAGGGATGTCTTGATGCACCTGTACAGGGCATTGGTGAGGCCGCAGCTGGAATACTGTGTGCAGTATTGGTCCCCTTATATGAGGAAGGATATATTGGCATTGGAGGGAGTGCAGAGAAGGTTCACCAGGTTGATACCGGAGATGAGGGGTTTGGATTATGAGGAGAGGCTGAGGAGATTGGGTTTGTACTCGTTGGAGTTTAGAAGGATGAGGGGGGATCTTATGGAGACTTATAAGATAATGCGGGGGCTGGATAGGGTGGAGGCGGAGAGATTCTTTCCACTTAGTAAGGAAGTTAAAACTAGAGGACACAGCCTCAAAATAAAGGGGGGTCGGTTTAAGACAGAGTTGAGGAGGAACTTCTTCTCCCAGAGGGTGGTGAATCTCTGGAATTCTCTGCCCACTGAGGTGGTGGAGGCTACCTCGCTGAATATGTTTAAAGCGCGGATGGATGGATTCCTGATCGGTAAGGGAATTAAGGGTTATGGGGATCAGGCGGGTAAGTGGTACTGATCCACGTCAGATCAGCCATGATCTTATTGAATGGCGGGGCAGGCTCGAGGGGCTAGATGGCCTACTCCTGCTCCTATTTCTTATGTTCTTATGTTCTTATGTTCTTAAAGGGGGAGATCATTGTGCTGTGGATATGAGGGACAGGGACTGGACTTCAGTTGGAGCCTTGCTCTTAGACTGATACATAGTGCAGGCAGCTTGGTTATTCTGTGCTCAGGTGCTCAATCCTCATTGAGATATAGGGAGCAATTGTACCATCACATCCTACTGGCCAATGAATGAGGCAGCCAGTAAAATCACAAGAGAGCCAGGAAATCCGGTGCACACCTGATTTCTCGCCTGTTGTAATCTTACCCTGGAATGGGATATCTGACGCAATCAGCCTCGCACCCATTTCTCCGTCAATGATTTAAATTGAATTAGCATATCATTTCAATTAAATTAGCAAGCCCAGGGTTCAATGGGCATGGCCTCATTGGGGGAGGTTCAATCCAATGAGAATCACAGCTGGTCCCCAGCAACGTGGACCAGACATGATGGCCTTGCCGGGAGATCCAGAGGCCTTTGAGGACCCGCAGGACGTTTAAGGCAAAAGGGTGGTGCACCTTTAACAGTGTTGCCTGTCAGTCCCAGTCTGGCAACCTGGCAGTGCCAGACTGACACCCTGGCACTGTCCACTGGACAACCTGCCATTGCCCATTGGACACTGGGCAATGCCAAGCAAGTGGGGCTTGAGAGGGTGGGGCCTACTGGGCGGTGCCAGACCAGGGGCGGCCTTGTCGGTGGAGGGGTACCATTGCACACTCTGCAGTTGTGATCGATGGGAGGGGCACTGCTACCACTCTGCATAGCGTTCAGTGGAGGGAGTGCGGGGGTCCATCAGTTCAGCCAAGGGGGTGTGCAAAGGTCAATCGGTTTGGCCGTGGGTTGATTGGTTCGGCCGAGAGGGGCTTGGAATTGGCCGCGGAGCCCTGCAGTGTCTTGGGTGGGGGTTGCCGCATTTAGGCCATGCAGCCCAGCTGAAGGAGCAAAGGCTGTGTTCAAACAGAGGCAGTGACCAAAGAACAAAGAACAGTACAGCACAGGAAACAGGCCCTTCGACCCTCCAAGCCTGTGCCGAGCCTTGATCCAACTACACCAATTGTTTGTATCCCTCCATTCCCAGGCTGCTCATCTGACTATCCAGGTAAGTCTTAAACGATGTCAGCGTGCCTGCCTCCATCACCCTACTTGGCAGCGCATTCCAGGCTCCCACCACCCTCTGTTTAAAAAACATCCCTCTAATATCTGAGTTATACTTCGCCCTTCTCACCTTGAGCCCGTGACCCCTCGTGATCGTCACTTCTGATCTGGGAAAAAGCTTTGCACCGTTCACCCTATCAATCCCCTTCATAATCTTGTACACCTCTATTAGATCTCCCCTCATTCTCCGTCTTTCCAGGGAGAATAACCCCAGTTTACCCAATCTCTCCTCATAGCTAAGACCCTCCATACCAGGCAACATCCTGGTAAACCTTCTCTGCACTCTTTCCAACGCCTCCACATCCTTCTGGTAGTGCGGCGACCAGAACTGGATGCAGTACTCCAAATGTGGCCCAACCAACGTTCTATACAGCTGCATCATCAGACTCCAGCTTTTATACTCTATACCCCGTCCTATAAAGGTAAGCATACCATATGCATTCTTCACCACCTTCTCCACCTGTGCTGCCACCTTCAAGGATTTGTGGATTGCACACCTAGGTCCCTCTATGTTTCTATACTCTTGATGACTTTGCCATTTATTGTATAACTCCTCCCTACACTATTTCTTCCAAAATGCATCACTTCGCATTTATCCAGATTAAATTCCATCTGCCACCTCTCCGCCCAATTTTCCAGCTTATCTATATCCTGCTGTATTGCCCGACAATGCTCATCGCTATCCGCAAGTCCAGCCATCTTCGTGTCATCCGCAAACTTGCTGATAACACCAGTTACACCTTCTTCCAAATCATTTATATATATATATATATCACAAATAGCAGAGGTCCCAGTACAGAGCCCTGCGGAACACCACTGGTCACAGACCTCCAGCTGGAAAAAGATCCTTCGACCGCTACCCTCTGTCTCCTATGGCCAAGCCAGCTCTCCACCCATCTAGCCACTTCTCCTTGTATCCCATGAGCCTTAACCTTCTTAACCAACCTGCCATGTGGGACTTTGTCAGATGCCTTACTGAAATTCATATGGATGACATCCACGGCCCTTCATCAACAGTTTTTGTCACTTCCTCAAAAGATTCCACCAAATTTGTAAGGCACGACCTCCCTCTTACAAAACCATGCTATCTGTCACTAATGAGATTCTTCCATTCTAAATGCATATACATCCTGTCTCTAAGAATCCTCTCCAACAACTTCCCTACCACGGACGTCAAGCTCAGCGGCCTATAATATCCTGGGTTATCCCTGCTACCCTTCTTAAACAACGGGACCACATTCGCTATCCTCCAATCCTCAGGGACCTCACCTGTGTCCAAAGAAGCTACAAAGATTTCCGTCAGAGGCCCAGCAATTTCATCTCGTCTCCCTGAGTAGTCTAGGATATATGCCATCAGGCCTTGGGGCTTTGTCAGTTTTAATGTTCCCTAAAAAACCTAACACTTCCTCCCTAGTAATGGAGATTTTGTCTAACGGGTCAACACCTCCCTCCGAGACACTCCCGGTTAACACGTCCCTCTCCTTCGTGAATACCAATGCAAAGTATTCATTTAGGATCCCCCCTATTCCCTTGGGTTCTAAGCATAATTCCCCTCCTTTGTCCCTGAGAGGTCCGATTTTCTCCCTGGCAACTCTTTTGTTCCTAACGTAGGAATAGAATGCCTTAGGATTCTCCTTAATCCTGTCTGCCAAGAACATCTCGTGACCTCTTTTTGCCCTTCTTTCCTACTCTCTCTGTATTCCTCCAGAGCTCCATCTGTTTTTAGTTGCCTGGACTTAACGTACGCCTCCCTTTTCATTTTAATCAGATCCTCAATTTCCCTGGTTATCCACGGCTCTCGAATCCTACCTTTCCTATCTTTCCTTTTTACAGGTACATGCCTATCCTGCAGCCTTATCAATTGTTCCTTAAAAGACTCCCACATGCCAGACGCAGACTTACCCTCGAACATCCTCTCCCAATCAACATCCACCAATTTCTGCCTAATCCGGCTATAGTTAGTCTTCCCCCAATTTAGCACCCTGCCCGTAGGACAGCACTCATCCTTGTCCATTACTATCCTAAAGTTGACAGAGTTGTGGTCACTATTTGCCACATGTTCCCCTACCGAAACTTTGACGACCTGACCGGGCTCATTTCCCAGAACTAGGTCCAGTATAACCCCCTCTCTAGTCGGGCTATCTACATACTGTTCCAGAGAACCTTCCAGTATGCATTTTACAAATTCCTCCCCATCCGGAACACGAGCTCTAAGCACTTTCCAGTCTATACCAGGGAAATTAAAGTCCCCCACTACAACAACCCTATTTTTTCTGCACCTATCCAGAATCTCCGGACATATCCGTTCCTCCACTTCCCATGGGCTGTTGGGTGGTCTGTAGTACACCCCAGCATAGTGACTGCACCCTTCCTGTTTCTGAGTTCCACTCACAATGACTCAGTGCATGACCCTCTAAGTTGTCTACCCTCTGCACCGCGGTAATATGCTCCCTAACTAATATCACTACTCCCTCACCTTTTTTAGCCCCTCCTCTGTCTCGCCTAAAACACTTATACGCCGGAATAATCAGCTGCCAGTCCTGTCCTTCTTTTAACCATCACCGCAACCACATCCAAATTCCGCGTAAGCATTAAGGCCCCAGGTTTGTCTGTCTTACCCGTTACGCCTCTCGCATTGAAGCAGATGCACTCCAGACCTCCAGGCCCACTCAGGTCATCCTCCTCCAAAGTGCTCCTCTTCTTAGCTAGCCTTGCCCTGGCCCCCAGCTCAACCTCAGCCTCAGTACTTACTGACCAGGGAGAAGGATTTGTCCAGGAAATGGAGTTTCCACGTTGATCTTTCTCAGTTCCATCTCCTGCACTGCACTGGGTGTAAACCCTCCATCTGACTCTGTCTCTCTTTCCAGACTGATTCCAAAGTGCAGATTCACAGAAGTGGAATGTGAATTTGTTGTGTCACCAGGAGGATACATTCAGAAACAATCTGGGATTTTTTTTTTCTTCAGTCAGCTTGCTTGATTGTCGCTGGGCTGCTGTTAATGGGGTTTATGATATCTGGTATCTTATGCACATATTGCACAAGAACAATCCTGAAAGCTGATTTCTGTCTCTAGGGGGAGTGAGCGGGACTTAAATCACCAGGAAGCCGGCCGATGGCAGCAGAGAGCACAATTGCGCATATGCAGGTCTCTCTGTTCTGAGCAGCAGAGAGACCTATTACACAGCCTCTGCTACCTTCCGCTGGCCTCCAAGGCCTAAACTCGGCAATCCTGCCACCCTCCCCCATGCCACATTTCTGTAATCTACCTGATTTTTGGATTTTTTTTTGGTAATTATGGCAAGGTCTGCAAGACATAACAGGCTACAAGATGAAGGCCTGTAAAATCGCAGACTCCAATGCACACCTCCCTGATGAGCTCAAGGAATGATTTGCAGTGGAAAGCCTGAGGCAGGGATTCCTCACCATGAATGGCAGGCTCCAAGTGATGGCCGAGTCACAGGAGGCCATGGCGGAGTCCCTGAGGGCCACAGCTGAGGAACTCAACAGGATTCTCGAGGTTCTGTGGCCCATAGCTGAGAGACTTGAGAGCTTGCACACGACCCAGCGGGACAGTGCTGAGACACAGTGGGCTGCAGCAGCAGCTCTTGAGAACATGGCCCAGTCACAGAGGGCCATGGCTGAGGGGCTGCAGAGTGTGGCTCAGTCTCAGAGGGCACTTGCTGTGGCCCTCAACTCAGGTGTCCATCGCAGAGGGCTTGACCACCATGGGTACGACCCAGGTGGTCCTCCAGGACTTGCAGGGCCAGGTGATGCCGGAACTTCTGGTGCTCACTGCAGAAGCACCGCCATCCCATGGAGTCACCCAGGGGCCCACAGGGACCCCAAGAGAGGAGGAAGGGCTTGAGCCCATGCCCAGGGCCTTCCAGCCAGGAGACTGTGGCTGTGGCTGCACCTTCTGACTCCCCTCTTCCTGACACCAGGTCATCTCAGAGGGTGTCATGGAAACATCCCAGACACCTGGAAGCCAGCCAGGGCCCTCAAGGTCCAGGACTTCCAAAGGATGCCCGCCAAGCGCATCACAGGCCACGGGGTATGGTAGGCAGCTGGCCCCCTCCACCTCCGATGTACATTCTGGGGAGACAAGAAGACATGGTAGGCCACGTAAGCTTAGGAAGTTGTAATCGCACTAAGATGGCATGGGTGAAGGGCTGCACCAGTTAGATACATCTTTAAGCACCTTAATGTTTTCTGCTCACATGTTTTTATGTTAGAACTTATTATTTAGACACTTTCATTGGAACCTATCAATGTTTTTTCACCATTTTTTAAGCCATTTAAGCGGTTATTGGATAAGCACATGGAGCACATCAGGATGATAGGGAGTGGGATAGCTTGATCTTGGTTTCAGATAAAGCTCGGCACAACATCGTGGGCCGAAGGGCCTGTTCTGTGCTGTACTGTTCTATGTTCTATAACATAGCCCCCCCATTCTCCACCCACAGATCCCCCAGCAACACAGCCTCCCCCATTCCTCACCCCACCCCGTCCCCCCCCCCCCCCCCCCAGCCATCCTCCTCCCAGTAGCACACACCCAGAACTCATGCAGTAGTGAGCACAGACACTGCTGCTTGAAAAGTCCTGAGGCTGCAACAGTGCAATTTCAAAGGGCTTTGGGCACATCCTTCAGCTGGAAGAGTGCTGCGTGCATGAGATTACAGCAGCATCCCCAAGACCCGAGATCAGTGCTGATGCCTAGATCTGTGCTGCGGATCTCAAAACTGTCTCATTAAACACCCTCCAACCAAAGTCAACATGGTTTGGAGACTGAATAAACCTCTCTTTAGATATTGTCCCATTAAACACCCCCCGCCCCCCCAACCAGTGTCTACATGAGATATTAATATCAGCAGAAACGAACACCAAATGTTAGAATGAACAATATTCAGTCTTCAATGTGATGAACTGTAGCAACAATAGCAGAATTTATCTCTTGCAGTTACTTGTGAACTCACTGGTGTGTCAGCAGGTAGGATGACTGAGTGAATCTCTTCTTACACTCTGAGCAGGTAAATGGTCTCTCACCAGTGTGACTGCACAAATGAATATGCAGCTCAAATGGGTAACTGAATTCCTTTCCACATTCTCTACATTTCCACAGTTTTGCCATGGTGTGGGTATCCTTGTTTCTAATAGTCTAAGTAGGGACAATTAATTAAAACATCATCCACAGACAGAACACCTGTACAGTTCCAACCCATTGTGAAGAGTGAGATATTTTTCAGACAGTGTAACTGGTTAAATGTCTATCCACAGCCAGTTCATGGAACACTCTCACTTGAGCGTGTGTGTCTTGATGCTTTTCCAGTCAAACTAATGTGTGAAATCTTTTCCAACAGCCAGAACAAACAAACTTTTTTCCTTCTATATTCAGAGGTCAATGAAATTCAAGTCCTGATGAATAGGCAGACTCAGAGGGTGGTTGTGGAGGGTTGTTTTTCACACTGAAGGCCTGTGACCAGCGGTGTGCCTCAGGGATCAGTGCTGGGTCAACTGTTATTTGTCATTTATATTAATGATTCGGATGAGAATTTAGGAAGCATGGTTAGTAAGTTTGCAGATGAAACCAAGATAGTGGCATAGTGGAAAGTGAAGAATGTTATCTCGGATTGCAACAAGATCTTGATCAACTGGGGCAGTGGGCTGATGAATGGCAAATGGAGTTCAATTTAGATAAATGCGAGGTGATGCATTTTGTAGATTGAACCAAGGCAGGACTTACTCAGTTAATGGTAGTGCACTGGGGAGAGTTATAGTACAAAGAGATCTAGGGGTACAGATTCATAGCTTCTTGTAAGTTGAGTCACAGTTGGACAGGGTGGTGAAGAAAACATTTGGCATGCTTGGTTTCATTGGTCAGAACATTGAATACAGGAGTTGAAATGTCTTGTTGAAGTTGTACAAGACATTGGTAAGGCCATACTTGGAATACTGTTTACAGCTTTGGGCACCCTATTATAGAAAGGATATTATTAAACTAGAAATAGTGCAGAAAAGGTTTCCTAGCATGCTACCGGGACTTAATAGTTTGAGTTACAAGGAGCAGCTGGAAAGATTGGGCTTTTTCCCCTGATATGTAGAAGGCTTAGGGGGTGATTTTATAGAAGTCTACAAAATAATGAGGGGCATAGATAAGGTAGGTAGTCAACATCTTTTCCAAACATTGTGGAGTCTAAAACTAGAGGGCATAAGTGTAAGGTGAGAGGGGAGAGATTCAAAAGGGTCAGAGGGCAATTTTTTTACACAGAGGGTGGTGAGTGGAACAAGCTGCCAGAAGTAGTAGTAGAGGCAGGTTCAATTTTGTCTTTTAAAAAGCATTTGTGGTTAAGATTGGTGTAGCGAGATATGGGCCAAATGTGGGCAATTGGGACTAACTTAGTGATAAAATTGGGTGGCATGAACAAGTTGAATCAAAGGGCTTGTTTCCATGCTGTATGCCTCTATGACTCTATGTCTCTAGATCTTTGATGTGAGATTTCGTTTGAGTTCCCTATCTACAGGTCCTTCCCTTCCAATTCTCTGTTAGAGGAGTTTACGAAAGTCATCACTGTCAGTACAGGAATTCAGAACAGACAGCAAATATCTGTTAATACATGTATGTTAATACATGTGACAATAACAAATCAAATCAAATATATGGAAAAACCATCCCTCCAAGTTACCCTCCATTTCACACACTGTCCTGACTCAGATAAATATTGTCCTTCCTACATCATTTCTGGGTTAAATTCTTTAACTGCTCACCCAAAAGCATTGTGCGATTCCCATCACTATCCGGTCTGCAGTGGTCAAGAAGAAGGCTGACAATCAATATGGGGAATTTATTGGTCTTGCTAATAACAAAGAACAAAGAACAATACAGCACAGGAACAGGCCCTTCGGCCCTCCAAACTAGACCATTCTTTTGTATCCCTCCATTCCCACTCCGTTCATATGGCTGTCTAGATAAGTCTTAAACGTTCCCAGTGTGTCCGCCTCCACCACCTTGCCTGGCAGCGCATTCCAGGCCCCCACCACCCTCTGTGTAAAATATGTCCGTCTGATATCTGTGTTAAACCTCCCCCCCTTCACCTTGAACCTATGACCCCTCGTGAACGTCACCACCGACCTGGGGAAAAGCTTCCCACCGTTCACCCTATCTATGCCTTTCATAATTTTATACACCTCTATTAAGTCTCCCCTCATCCTGCGTCTTTCCAGGGAGAACAACCCCAGTTTACCCAATCTCTCCTCATAACTAAGCCCCTCCATACCAGGTAACATCCTGGTAAACCTCCTCTGTACTCTCTCCAAAGCCTCCACGTCCTTCTGGTAGTGTGGCGACCAGAACTGGACGCAGTATTCCAGATGCGGCCAAACCAACGTTCTATACATCTGCAACATCAGACCCCAACTTTTATACTCTATGCCCCGTCCTATAAAGGCAAGCATGTCATATGCCTTCTTCACCGCCTTCTCCACCTGTGACGTCACCTTCAAGGATCTGTGGACTTGCACACCCAGGTCCCTCTGCGTATCTACATCCTTTATGGTTATGCCATTTATCATATAGCTCCTCCCTACATTATTTCTACCAAAATGCATCACTTCGCATTTATCAGGATTGAACTCCATCTGCCATTTCTTTGCCCAAATTTCCAGCCTATCTATATCCTTCTGTAGCTTCTGACAATGCTCCTCACTATCTGCAAGTCCTGCCAATTTTGTGTCGTCCGCAAACTTACTGATCACCCCTTCTTCCAGATCATTTATATAAATCACAAACAGCAGAGGTCCCAATCCAGAGCCCTGTGGAACACCACTAGTCACAGGCCTCCAGCCGGAAAAAGACCCTTCCACTACCACCCTCTGTCTTCTGTGACCAAGCCAGTTCTCCACCCATCGAGCCACCTCCCCCTTTATCCCATGAGATCCAACCTTTTTCACCAGCCTACCATGAGGGACTTTGTCAAACGCTTTACTAAAGTCCATATAGACGACATCCACAGCCCTTCCCTCGTCAACCATTTTGGTCACTTCTTCAAAAACCTCCACCAGGTTAGTGAGGCATGACCTCCCTCTCACAAAACCATGCTGACTATCGTTAATGAGTTTATTCCTTTCTAAATGCGCATACATCCTATCTCTAAGAATCTTCTCCAACAACTTCCCCACCACGGACGTCAAGCTCACCGGCCTATAATTGCCCGGGTTATCCTTCCTACCCTTCTTAAATAACGGGACCACATTAGCTATCCTCCAATCCTCTGGGACCTCACCTGCGTCCAGTGACGAGACAAAGATTTGCGTCAGAGGCCCAGCGACTTCATCTCTCGTCTCCCTGAGCAGCCTTGGATAGATTCCATCAGGCCCTGGGGATTTGTCAGTCTTTAAATTCTCTAACAAACCTAACACTTCCTCCTTTGTAATGGAGATTTTCTCCAAAGGTTCAACACTCCCCTCCGAGACACTCCCAGTCAACACATCCCTCTCCTTTGTGAATACCGACGCAAAGTATTCATTTAGGATCTCCCCTACTTCTTTGGGCTCCAAGCATAATTCCCCACTTTTGTCCCTGAGAGGTCCAATTTTTTTCCCTGACAACCCTTTTGTTCCTAACGTATGAATAAAATGCCTTGGGATTCTCCTTAATCCTGTCTGCCAAGAACATTTTGTGACCCCTTTTTTCTCTTCTAATTCCCCGTTTGAGTTCCTTCCTACTTTCCTTGTACTCCTCCAGAGCTCCCTCCGTTATTAGCTGCCTGGACCTACCATACGCCTCTCTTTTCTTTTTGACCAGTCCCTCAATTTCCCTGGTTATCCACGGTTCTCGAATCCTACCCTTCCTATCCTTCTTTTTAACAGGCACATGCCTGTCCTGTAGCCCTAACAACTGTTCCTTAAAAGACTCCCACATGCCAGATGTGGATTTACCCTCAAACAGCCTCTCCCAATCAAGAGCTGCCAACTTCTGCCTAATCCCACTAAAGTTAGCCTTCCCCCAATCCAACACCTTACCCTTGGGACACCACTCATCCTTTTCCATCACTATCCTAAAGCTAACAGAATTGTGGTCACTATTTGCCACATGTTCCCCTACCGAAACTTTGAAGACCTGACCGGGCTCATTCCCCAGTAAGAGGTCCAGTATAGCCCCCTCTCTAGTCGGGCTATCTACATATTGTTCCAAAGAACCCTCCTGTACGCATTTTACAAATTCCTCCCCATTCAGAGTCCCTGCTCTCAGCGATTTCCAGTCTATACCAGGGAAATTGAAGTCTCAATTTAATGATGCCCACATCACCAAAATAGCTTCGCAGAAATACTTGTTCCTAAAATAAGCTCTGTTAGTTTTAGGATCATATCTGATTTGAAATCTAATATCCATGAGAGTCTATCTCCCTTCATCATCACACATCAGATGTTGTTGGACTCATAGAAGCCCTACAGTGCAGAAAGAGGCCATTTGGCCCATCGAGTCTGCACCAACCACAATCCCACCCCACCCCTACCCCCTTATCCCTACATATTTACCCGCTAATCCCTCTAACCTACGCATCTCAGGACACTAAGGGGCAATTTTAGCATGGCCAATCAACCTAACCCGCACATTTTTGGACTGTGGGAGGAAACTGGAGCACCCAGAGGAAACCCATGCAGACACGAGGAGAATGTGCAAACTCCACACAGACAGTGACCCAAGCCGGGAATCAAACCCAGGTCCCTGGAGCTGTGAAGCAGCAGTGCTAACCACTGTGCTACCGTGCCGCCCCTAAGGTCTCCACCCAGCTCCACTTTCATCATCATTCCAGCTCAAACTGATACAAACTTACACCAGATGACAACTTCCACATCTTCCAGTAACCCAGTGAAAACCAGAACATCTATATAAAACTCCCTCAGGCTGTATGACTCACATTGAATATACACAATGAATATTTACTTGTATCGCAATTGTATGAAATCACCTCAGTGTGCAACTTGTCCGAGGTAGACAACTTTTAAAGACCCTCACACCACTTCTACACTATTTTAAAATGGGAGTGAATTTTCTTTGACAGTATTGAAGAACCTCAAGAGTACAACGTGCTGTATGTAGAGAACCTGAATATTAATGCACTTTGTATACATAGGGTCCATCTGTGTTTCTAGTCTAGATTCTGTGAGCAACTCCTGCAAAAAATATTAAACCAAATCACTATAGATGCTGGAAATCTCAAATAAAAAGAGGAAATACTGGGCAGCTTGGTGGCACAGTGGTTAGCACTGCTGCCTCACAGCGCTAGGAACCCGGTTTGATTCCTGGCTTGGATCACTGTCTGTGTGGAGTTTGCACATTCTCCCCGCGTCTGCGTGGGTGTCCTCTGGGTGCTCCGGTTTCCTCCCACAGTCTGAAAGACATGCTGGTTAGGTGCATTGACCCGGACTGTGGCGGCTAGGGGAATTTCACAGTAACATCTTTGCAGTTTTAATGTAAGCCTTACTTGTGACTAAGCCTGGTTGAATCTGTGGAGAGAGAGAAATTAAAAAGATGACCTTCCCAACTCAATTGTTGACAGGCGTTCACTAATGGCGGACCTAGGCTCCCGCAATCCATCGCACCGCAGAAACTGCTCTATCATTATTCCCAGGCGCTGAGCGTGCGCATGCTGCCCAGGCGGCTCTGACTCAGTCCCTGAGAGCTGCAGTCGCTGTTGCTGAGGCTGCCCTCGGCCCTGCCCAGTTTCCTGGAGCCGCCGCGCGCTGGGAATGGGGCGCAGCAGCAGGCTACCCGCTTTTGCGTATCTGATCGATATCGTCCGTATTCATGCGCCCGATGCATTTTGGGAATAAAATCCACCATAATTTCTCAGTAAAATAGCGCATAGGCCATCACTTGGAGCCTAAAACCCAAAATCATTTCAGAAAGAAATGGCTGCTGAAATGAAAAATCATTTGCCCAGTTCAATGAAGTAAAACAAAAATCAAAGCATCTCTTCCTGTGCGCAAAGTGCGCAATAATTTTTTCTCGGCACAGGCTTGAAGGGCAGAAGGGTTTGTTCCCGTGCTGTGCTTTTCTTTGTTCTTTGTTCCTCAAGCGTGTTGCACCATTTACGATTAAAGTGATAAAATTAATCTCCTGAGCTCCTCAGCGTCGAATTTGGGAGTTCACAGGGGTTACCACCGCCCCCCCCCCCCCACTCTCCTCCCTCTCACTTCCCACCCCCACAGTTTTCCCCGCCACCCCGTCCCCCTAAAAACTCCAGCCCCTAAGGGGACTCTTTCGATGCCCCAAGCATCGCTGGACTTCTTTTCAGCGCAGCTTCCAACAGCAAGAAAGTGCGCAATAAATTATTTTCATTCCAGCGGGTCACCTCTTTCTGACGCACGTCTGAAAGTCTGCTGGCGGATGGTCCCTACTACAGAAGCGAATGGGAAATCATCAGGGATTAAATGAGGGCAGCATTACACAGCATCATCAATGATAAATAACGAGGAAAAACACTCTCGGGGCCGCAGTTATACAGAGTTTCTCCCTTCACACAGATGTTGCCAAAGATGGTGAATAATGTCCACGTTTTCTGTTTTAATAACATTCCCAGTGTGGTTCTCTTTCCTTGATCATTCACCAGTGTGACTGAGGTTTCCAAATTGGAGAGCTGGGGATGCAGCCTTGAAAATCTTGCAGTGGATGAAGATTGAGAGTTGTTGCTGGAAGGATTTAGAATAATTTCCATACATATAACCGAACTGCCTTTGGAGAAAAACTGTTGCGTTACAGTACAGCCTGCTGTATATAAATCTATTTTTGATTTGTAAGTCAGCGGAAACGCAATCGCCCACTATCATAAATTCTGCAGTCGGGTATCCCGCATTTGAGGACATCGCAGGCGTCAGCACACCCAGAGTTCAATAGGATAGCTTCATTTTTCACCTTTTTGTTGGAAAAATATACATTATTCATAAAATACCTGAACGAGCATTATAAACATTTCAAAACGGCCGTCATACAAAGTGCATTAATATTCAGGTTCTCTGCATACAACACGTTGTACTCTTGAGGTTCTTCAATACTGTCAAAGAAAATTCACGCATTTTAAAATAGTGTAGAAGTGGTGTGAAGGTCTTTAAAAGTTGTCTACTTAGAACAAGTTGCAGACTGAGGTGATCCCATACAATTGCGACACATGAAAATATTTATTGTGTACATTCAATGTGAGTCATACAGCCTGAGGGTGTTCTGTAGGGCTGTTTTGCACTTTCCCCTGATTTCCAAATCAAAAATAGAGTTTATCATTTTAAGTATTGTGTGGGCATTCTTTTCAGGTAATAGTTTTGTTCCAGCCGCAATCTGCCATTATATTGTGCAAGTAATAATTAATTTCCCACACACTAGCTTTCTCAATATTCACATCTGGTTCACTGCCACTCCAGGAGTCCCTAAATCTCAATCCACTTTGAGAAGTGCAGACACATAAGTCCAGTCACTCTGGTGAAGGAAAAGCAGCATAATCTCTGAAGTGATATTAAAACAGAAAACATTGCAAGTACTCAGCAGGTCTGGCAACATCTGTGTGAAGGGAGAAACAAAGTACAAGCAAGGTAGGCTCTGTATCACTGCAACCTGTTCTCTCGAGGACAATTCAAGTATGTGCTGCAATATTTGGGAAAGAATTGTGCTGTTGGAGTGGCAGCAGGTTTTGAAACAGAGCAGCGTTCATACTTTAAAACGAAACATTTTTTCCTTGTTCGATTTCATTGACTGATGTTGTGTGATTCTGCCCTCCCACTTATTCAATCTGATGATTTCCCATTCGCTTGTGTAGTAGAGCCCATTGCCAGTGATTTTATCACTTTAATCACAAGATAAACAGGTATGAGGCAGAGGTGCTTTGACATTTTTTAAGTTCATCCACCCAGAAAAATCATCTTTCACTGCAGCAGACACTTGATTCTGAAATGACGTTGTGCGTTGCGCGCCGAATAGCCGCTTTTAAGTTACCTCGAGTCAAAATGGGCTAATGGCAGATAGGTCGACCCAGAATGCATCGCGTAGGTAAATACGATTTATTTTCACCAGAAGAGGTGCATCGCGCAGGCGTCAGTCTGCCCCGCGCCCCCTGTGTCGGCTTATCCGAGGAGCATACATAGAGCAGAGAACAGTACAGCACAGAACAGGCCCTTCGGTCCACGATGTTGTGCCGAGCTTCATCTGAAATCAAGATCAAGCTATCCCACTCCCTATCATCCTGGTGTGCTCCATGTGCCTATCCAATAACCGCTTAAATGTTCCTAAAGTGTCTGACTCCACTATCACTGTAGGCAGTCCATTCCACACCCCAACCACTCTCTGCGTAAAGAACCTACCTCTGATATCCTTCCTATATCTCCCACCATGAACCCTATAGTTATGCCCCCTTGTAATAGCTCCATTCACCTGAGGAAATAGTCTTTGAACGTTCACTCTATTTTATAAACTCAGTTTATAACCTCGATTTTATAAACTCAGTTTATAAAATAGAGGTTTATAAACCTCTATTAAGTCTCCCCTCAGCCTCCTCCGCTCCAGAGAGAACAGCCCTAGCTCCCTCAACTTTTCCTCATAAGACCGAGCCTCCAAACCAGGCAGCATCCTGATAAATCTCCTCTGCACTCTTTCCAGCGCTTCCACATCCTTCTTATAGTGAGGTGACCAGAACTGCACACAATATTCCAAATGTGGTCTCACCAAGGTCCTGTACAGTTGCAGCATAACCCCATGGCTCTTAAACCCCAACCCCCTGTTAATAAAAGCTAACCCACTATAGGCCTTCTTCACAGCTCTATCCACTTGAGTGGCAACCTTTAGAGATCTGTGGATATGGACCCCAAGATCTCTCTGTTCCTCCACAGTCTTCAGAACCCGACCTTTGACCCTGTAATCCACATTTAAATTAGTCCTACCAAAATGAATCACCTCACATTTATCAGGGTTAAACTCCATTTGCCATTTTTCAGCCCAGCTTTGCATCCTATCTATGTCTCTTTGCAGCCTACAACAGCCCTCCACCTCGTCCACTACTCCACCAATCTTGGTGTCATCAGCAAATTTACTGATCCACCCTTCAGCCCCCTCCTCTAAGTCATTAATAAAAATCACAAAGAGCAGAGGACCAAGCACTGATCCCTGCAGCACTCCGCTAGCAACCTACCTCCAATCCGAAAATTTTCCATCCACCACCACCCTCTGACTTCAATCAGATAGCCAGTTACTTATCCAATCGGCCAACTTTCCCTCTATCCCACACCTCCTCACTTTCATCATAAGCCGACCATGGGGGACCTTATCAAACGCCTTACTAAAATCCATGTATACGACATCAACTGCCCTACCTTCATCAACACACCTAGTTACCTCCTCAAAAAATTCAATCAAATTTGTGAGGCAGGACTTGCCCTTCACGAATCCGTGCTGACTATCCCGGATTAATCCGCATCTTTCTAAATGGTCGTAAATCCCATCCCTAAGGACCTTTTCCATCAATTTACCAACCACCGAAGTAAGACTAACCGGTCTATAATTACCAGGGTCATTTCTATTCCCTTTCTTAAACAGAGGAACCACATTCGCCATTCTCCAGTCCTCTGGCACCATCCCCGTGGACAGCGAGAAGCCAAAGGCTCTGCAATCTCATCCCTTGCCTCCCAAAGAATCCTGGGATATATTTCATCAGGCCCAGGGGACTTATCGACCTTCAGTTTATTCAAAACTGCCAGGCCATCCTCCCTCCAAACATCTATTTCCTCCAGCCTATTAGCCTGTAACACCTTCTCCTTCTCAAAAACATGGCCCCTCTCCTTGGTGAACACTGAAGAAAAGTATTCATTCATCACCTCGCCTATCTCTACTGACTCCATACACAAGTTCCCACTACTGTCCTTGACTGGCCCTAACCTCACCCTGGTCATTCTTTTATTCCTCACATAAGAGTAAAAAGCCTTGGGGTTTTCCTTGATCCGACCCGCCAAAGACTTCTCATGTCCCCTCCTAGCTCTCCTCAGCCCCTAAGTTGTGTAGCATAATGGACGGATGTTGATACAGGAGATCTGTATCAAATTGAGCTCCACATCTGTTAGATTTGCACAAGATAACCACCTTGGAATAAAAATCCAAGAATAGCATCGGGACAATCATTTGGGTTTTCAGTATTGTGCATACTGGTATTATCACTAAAAGTGATAAGCAATGGTACAACACATTTGTGCACTTGAGAATGAAGTGGATGCTTTTACCACTTTACAATGGGCCTTCAGTTGTCTTGCCGGGATTTATGAGTTGGGGTTTATTCAGTCTGAAAATTTGAACACAAGGTCAAAGAAACATTTTTAAAAATCTAAACCTTATCTGTTGTGCTCCTGAATCACATTAATATCTCTTTGAAAAAGAACAACGTTAGTTTAAAGAAAAATAAATGTGTACAAGTAAATTCACTAATCCCAAGATCTTAGAATGAGAATTCTTCAAGGGAGAGTGGGTTAGAGATCTATCGCGAGAGATGTTACTCTCTCTGGATTCAGTAAATTTGTTGTATCATCAAACTCTGTGTTGTGTTTCTTTGAAGAGATAAGAAAAACATACAAAGTAGTTCAGAGAAATTTCTGTTTCATACTTGGTTTCCCCAGAGATCAGTTGTAGCTGCTGGCTGGATATGTCTCCAAATCTGTACATTGCTGTGGTCTTTTGACTATACAAAGCGATTTGCAAAGAGAATTTTGTTCATGACACCTACGTACGGGATGCGGCTCCGTGAAGTTAGCAGGTCCGAGCGCAGCCTCAACAACAGCGAGTGTGGCTCTCAGAGGCTAAATCAAAACCGCCTGGGACAATGATAGAGCAGTTTGAAAGGTTTAATTTATTAGTGTCACAAGTAGGCTTTAACAGTGCAGTGAAGTTACTGTGAATATCACCTAGTCGCCACACTCTGGCGCCTATTCGAGTACACTGATGGAGAATTTAGAATGGCCAAAACACCTAACCTGCACATCTTTGGACTGTGGGAGAAAATCCATGCAGACATGGGGAGAATGTACAGACTCTGCACAGAGCATCTCCACATCAGAGTCACTCAAGCCAGGAATCGAGCCCAGGTCCCTGGTGCTGCAAAGCAGCAGTACTAACCACTGTGCATCATGCCACCAGATTTCTGGGGCATGTGAGATTAAAGAACACAAGAACTAGAAGCATGAGTAGGCCATCTGGCCCCTCTAGCCTGTCCCACCATTCAATAAGATCATGGCTGATCTTTTCGTGGACTCAGCTCCACTTGCCCACTCACCATAACCCTTAATTCCTTTACTGTTCAAAAATTTATCTATCCGTGCTTTAAAAACATTCAATGAGGTAGCCTCAACTGCTTCACTGGGCAGGGAATTCCACAGATTCACAACCCTTTGTGTGAAGAAGTTCCTCCTTCATTCAGTCCTAAATTTGTTCCCCCTTATTTTGCCCCTTGTTCACCTGTCAGTGGAACTAACCTTCCCTGCTTCTATCTTATCTATTCTCTTCATTATCTTATATGTTTCTGTAAGATTTCCCCTCATTCTTCTGAATTCCAATGAGTATAACTCAGTCTCTCCCCATAAGCCAACCCTCTCAACTCCGGAATCAACCTCGTGAATCCCCTCTGTACCCCCTCCAGTGCCAGTATATCCTTTCTCAAGTAAGGAGACCAAAACTGTACACAGTACTCCAGGTGTGACCTCACCAGCAATTTATACAGCTGTAACATAACCTCACTGTTTTTAAACTCCATCTAGCAATGAAGGACAAAATTCCATTTGCCTTCTTGATTACCTGCTGCATCTGAAAACCAACTCCTTGTGATTCTTGCACAAGGACACCAGGTCCCTCTGCACAACAGCATGCTGCAATATTTTACTATTTAAATAATAGTCCAATTTGCTGTTATTCCTACCAAAATGGATGACCTCACATTTACCAACATTGTACACCATCAGCCAGACCCTCACCCACTCACTTAGACTACCTATATCCCTTTGCAGACTTTCAGTGTTCTCTGCATACTTTGCTCTGCCATTCATCTTACTGTCATCTGCGAATTTTGACACACAACACTTGGTCCCCAACTCCAAATCATCCATGTAAATTGTAAACAATTGCAGTCCCAACACTGATCCCTGAGGCACACCACTAGTCACTGAACACCAACCAGAAAAACACCCATTTACCCCCACTCTTTGCTTTCTGCTAGTTAACCAATCCTCTATCCATGCTAATACTTTACCCGTAACACCGTGCACCTTTATCTTATGCAGCAACCTTTGGTGCGGCACCTTGTGAAATGCCTTCTGGAAATCCAGATACACCACATCTACAGGTTTCCCATTGTCCACTGCGCACATAATATTCTCAAAGAATTCCACCAAATTAGTCAAGCATGGCCTACCCTTCATGAACCCAGGCTGTGTCTTCCCAATGGGACAATTTATATCTAGATGTCCCACTATTTCTTCCTTGATGATAGATTCAGGAGTTTTCCCTACTGCAGAAGTTAAGCTAAACGGCCTATAGTTAACCGTCTTTTGCCTACCTCCTTTTTTAAACAGTGGCATCACATTTGCTGTTTTCCAATCTGTGGGAACCACCCCAGAGTCCAGCGAATTTTGGTAAATTGCCTCTAGTGCACTTGCTATTTCCCCCACCATTGTGAGAACTGCAGTTGCCATTAATGAAAGCCTGTGAGTAAATGTTTTATTGCAGGCTGAGGGAAGCTAAGGTATTCTTTGATGTGGAGTTTTCAGCATAGTAAGAAGTCTCACAACACCAGGTTGAAGGCAGGAAAGGGTTAATGAACTTTTGTAACACTTGAGAGAAATACTTGAGGGTTTGTGAGATGCATTGTACTTGTTTTCGTGTCTGCAGAACCTGTCTTTCATGTATCCGAACAGATAAGAGCGGCAGCTGTTGTATACAAGATTATGTTTTTCCTGGCTAATCTGTTCAGGAATGTGGCTAACCCAGCTGGTAGCCATTTTGTGTTCTTTAATATTATGTATTGCTGTGTAACAGTGGAGCCTACATGCAGGCCTTCTGTGATCGTATAATGATACATTCATATATATTCATCATATCCTTACTGATATAAATTATACAGGTACCTACGAACATACATAAATTGTTGTATATAGGCCCCTGTGCCTCTGTATGCCAGTTAACTTGCTTGTGCAAGACTGCCCCACAGGTGTCCACAGAGAGCAACAACAGTCACGGCCTTGAGACAACCATGAAGAAACCGCCAAGGCAGCAAGGTTCACATGATGGAGGACAAGCCACAGCCTGGGAACCGGAGGGGCCTGGGAAACTGCGGACGTGACGGGGGGTGGGGGGGTATAAATATATGTTCTTAACCTGTATTTGCTGAGAGGCCTGGGACCGTGTTAGGAATCGGATCTCTCCCATAATTGTGCAAATAAACCACTGTATTCTGACCTATGGCTAGTCTGAGGTATTTTTGCCGACAACAATTGGTGCCGAAACCTGGGATCTGTTTACGGGTCCGGTCGAATGGCCATGACCGGGACACCGGAATAGATTACTGAACTTTAAATGAAGTGGGTCAAAATATAGTGGGTGATCATCTGTGATAAGAGAGTGTCTGAACTGATGAAAGACGTCTGAACTGAGCACATGCGGATAAGGAGGCAATTGACTCTGGCAACCAACCTTAAACTGAATGTTAAGAAGGGAAATCCCCCACGCTGATGTTAGGAACTTGAAATGGGTGTTAGGGTCTGAAAAGGTTGCCTGAGGTGTGATATTCAGACGTGAGTGACAGATAGAAACTGTCTGAGTGGTCGCCGGGGTTGAAGGAAAAGCCTTCATGTGAAAGCCGGCTTAATAAAAATATTGTGTAAGTATCACCGAACTCGGATAAGAATGACCTGTGAGGGGAGAGCGAGAAAGGAGAATAGTCTCCAGGTGGTGAGTATAAACTTATCGATGTTATGGCGGGACAAGGACAGTGGGGGCCCCCGGGGACCCTGATAAATGAATATATGACTAAGAGGGACTGACTCATTAAACAGATGAACAAAGGGGGGTGGGATTTAGACCACCTGCTAGACCAACAACGGAAATGTTTGGAAAAAGAAAAGAAAGACAGAACTAAGAAAATTGGAGTTCTCTTAGTTCACCAATTGGCCAGATTAATTGAACAGGTCTCAGTCTCGGGTAAGAAATGGGCTGATGTCAAAGCGAAAAGAGAATTAGAAAAGTGCAACCAACTTGTAGAGGACCCTGGTGGATTCTTGCCTCCCTATGGGCTGGCCGTACAACCCATAGCGCCAGTGGGAGACCCCGATGAGGAAGAGGTCCATGATCTCGCTCCCATAACTCGGGGTGGGACATAACAGAGTCCCACCGCCTGATATAAAGCCTTCACCCCAGAAAAAAGACAACAAGTTTTGGCATCCCTGGGAAGGCTCCATTTATATTTGCGGGATATGCACCAGTTGGTATGGGCCACTTGCCCACAGGATAAGTGGAGACTAATGAGTGACGGAGCGGGTAATGCACCAACCAATTGGTCCAAAATTACCAATATTAAGCAACACAGGGGTGAAGGAGCCTCCGAATTTGGGGAGGAACACTTCAGAGTATACCAAGAATGTTGGGGAGTACCCGAAACTGCCCGAACAGATAGAGCCTTTCTACAAGCATTTAAAGACGGCCTGTCACCAGCTCACCAGAAAATCCTTAAAATGGGAGTTCTCAATACCCAGACTTATGATGAATTAGTAGAATGGGCATCTGGGATTAGAGACGGACCAGATGAGAAACCATACCCACAAATAAAACAGGAAAATGTTAGTGCAAACATTGGAGGAGCTAAACCAAAGTGTGTGTGCCATAATTGTGGGAAACTGGGTCACTTTGTCAGGCACTGTAGGGCTCCAAAGCGGGGTAGTGCAGTCTGCGAAATGGCAGATAATGAAGTAATGAGGGGATCTGCAGGTCTTCTCGTTGAAGTGTACATTACAAAGAAACAAGCATTAATAAAGGGGATGCAAAAGGATGGCTGGGATACGTCCCAGACCTTAGAGCAGCAAAGAAAGTGGATAGATAAAGAAAAGAGAAACAAGACAAAGAAGGTAGGAGTAGTGTTAATACATCAGTTAGCTGGACTAATTGAACAAGATAAAGAAAAGATTAGAGAGTTAGAATCCAGCATAAGAGAATTGGAGAAACGAAACTAAGTGTTAGAAGAAAAGCAATGGAGAGGGGAAACTGTTCCTCTACTTCCTAATGAGTCCACACAACAGGAACCAACCGCTCCTTCAGAGGAGTGGGAAGTGCTAGAACACAACTTAGCACCAGTAACCCGAAGGGGAATTGGTGCGCGGCCAAAAGCAAATTATAAACCCTTCACCCAGTTTAAAACAGAGATTCAGAGGGTAGATTCAGAGGGTATTAGGGAATGCTCCTACTTACTGGGGCAGAATTACCACAACAAAACAGTTAAGAGGGGGAAGAATGCATGTAGAAGAGGGATCAGTGTATGTGATAATGAGGGAAACCCTAAGACTTGGGTAAGGATGAAGTGGGAATGTGAGAGGTATGAGAATGATAAAAGAGATAGAGTAGAAGAAGAGAGACTGCAAAGGAAAAACGAGATCGAGAAAAAAGGATTAGTACGGCAAGCTGAACAAAGGAAAGATTAAAAAACCGGAGGTATCTGGCTTGCCAATGTTGTTCCAAAATACCGATACAGATGAACAGGAGTGGTGGAATCGACCCACTGTAGATAATCACCAGAAATCTAAGGTAGCCGTCATTGCCCCGATGAATATGACAGACACCAGCGCCAGTGCCGCTGCAAAGACAGAAGGGACTCAAATCAGGCTAACTTGGTTAGTTTGAAGCATGATAGACCATAGAGGGGAGTAAAGGGTTAAAAACTAGCAGGCTGGACGTCTCTCTCTTGACAAAGGAAGAGAGAGAGAGAGGTGAAAGTGTGCAATCGAGAGCCTCATGTGGTGGATCAAAGTGAATTGTTTGCTCTGAGTGCGAGTTTAACAAATTACTTTCCCCAGTTGAAATTTTACAATAGTGCATCGGACAGAGATTTGGGGAATGTGGGAAAAATAGCATTACATTACATCTGAAGAGTCGTAAGGAGAGTTAACCATTTAAGCACACAGTAGATTCGATCTTGTGATTACAAAGGCAGAGCTGTAGAAATATTTAATTATGCACACTTTGAGGGAGAGTCTGTACAAAAGTGTAAATGTCTTAATTTAGTCGGGATATTTAAGAGTGATAAAAATAAATGGATTATTTGGATCAGGCTTTTGTTAAATTTGAAAATATATTCTTAAAAGAATTGACAATGAAAAGATAAATGGGAAGAATTATTCCTGTGTATTTGAAGTGATGATGTTCATCTGAGTGAACTTACTCCTCCGCCTCTCTGCTGAAACAAGCAGAGAATTAACCCATCCTGTACTAGACAGGATGGATCTTCGTGTTATAAGACTTGCAGTAATTTTAAGACATAAAAGTCAAAAATTTAACAGGAAAGGGAGTTACATAAGGTAGAATGGGAGTGCGTGTTTAATGATGGGAATTATGCCACTGCCATAATGCATTCTAATTAAAATGTGTTACATGGATATGGGAAGGAGTGAATCAACCATGAAACTGGAGGAGTAGTTCTGAACACAAAGCACACTTGGAAAATGGGAAGGTTGGAAGCTGTATTAAATGCCAGATGGGCTAAAAGGGAGTGCCCGCCTATAATACCAAATTGACAAATCAATATAACTAGAGATGAGGGAAATAATTCAGTGGAATAAATGAGCTGGGGAAGTGTTTGTTACAAACTGTTAGAGATTAAAGTGATAAGATTTCTTGAATTTACTTCTGTTTTGAGTTTAATTACAGTTTGGAAGACAGCAGAATAAAAGCGACTGTTAATCAACGTTCTGTATTCTCAAGTGTTTTACTTTCATCCCAGTTTAAGATGTTAAGTTTGAATGACTGTTGGAAGCTTCCATGTGTGCCCATGTTTAACAAAGTGGATGTTTTGCTGTTGTTTGCTTTAATGTTTTAATGTTGAGAAAGGAGTTAAACCTTGGAAGGACCATGTGTTCTTTCCTTGTCTTGAAGTTGAAATTATAAGAGTGTAGTTGAGAAGTTAAATAATAGTCAGTAATTTTGTGAAACAAAAAGACATGCAGGAACAAAAGACTGAGGTGAATATATTGTCTATGAGTCAGTTTAAAGTATATCAAATTAGTGAAATGCATTGTAGTTCTGATTACTCCAAGGTCCAGCGGGAGATTAATCAGTTAAAACCTCAGTTGTTAATACCAATAAAGATGTTGTCATTGAGTATTTTTAATCTGCATTTGTTGCCAACCATCGAACACCATGAATTGTTCGAACTTGTTCTAAATAACATTTGGACCAAATGAAATTCAAGGCTTGTCTGATGTTTCGTTAACATGCAACAAATTACATCATCTAACATTGATGATAGTTCTGATAGTGTAGTATTCTGTAACTGGTTAAAATTATATACTGCTGTTGGAATTTCATGTGCCATCTATTGTTCAAGGTTTTTCAAATATGAAAACACTGCGAAGCTTAAAACCTAGCCAGCTAGGAATCAAACCAAAACATTTCTAATCAAGTAACTATTGTTATTGTTATATGTATTGTGCCTATTATTGTTCTAAAAATGCAGGGATTCTGATCTGGAGCTCAGTTTAAAAATAGAAACGGCTTTCATTAAAAGAGTTTGGATATCACATTTATGATGTGTAAAGTGGCATGATACAACTGCCACTTGATTATTATACAGTATAAGCATCGGATTACTTAAGAGAGAGAGAGATAGAGAAAGAGTCGGAGACTGACTTTGCAGCCAGACTCAAAAATCTTCTGCAGCATTCGACTGAACACAGCTCATTATAACTTTCCGGTTATCTTTGTTTTTAAAGAGCTGGGTACACACTGTGTCTGGCTGCATAAACAATTGGATCATTTCTGCTTAAACATCGCATTTTCAAATGTGGTCAAACAAATGATCAAATTAGATATAATGTAAGAATACATCATGTAAAGATTGGAGCTGTATGGCATGTGCTTCTAATGAGGAAAGCAATGTCTTTTGATAGGATTAATGAATGGATGTCCAACTGCAGCCGGTGCAGAGTGTTATTTGATTTACACTAAGCTTTCTATAGAAGGGGGATGTGTGGTTAAATGTATAATGCACTGGCTTTTGTGGACAAAGGTATTGCCCGCCATACTAATGAGATTAAGGGCTACCACAAACCGGACAACCGGATTAACCCCTTATGAACTAACGACAGGACGGGTGATGCAATTACCAGAAAGCATCATAACAGGTGGGACCGATGTAGGTCCACTAAAAGATATGTTTTGGAACTAAGCACCCAACTAAAAGGGATGCGCAAATTGGTAAGAGACAATCAGGAAATAACAGACGCAGAGAGAGAGCTTGAAATGCTCCCTGACGTCCCAACAGTGGGACGTCCTAGTGAAAACACTACCTGACAAATCAGGGTTTGTACCAAAATGGAATGTGCCAGATGAAGTTATAATTAGTGAAGATACACAGTGCCTGTATAGACATAAGAGGGAAAGGTATATGAAAATATTAAGCATTAAATTCAGTTGAAAGAATATGCTGAAACTAATTGGGAACATATGTGATATACTCCAATTGCAGGTGTGTACAGACAACAACTGACCTCCAAGCAAGCTGAATTGGTTCACGGGAAGTTGCGCGCCGGCGATATAGCCTTTGGACCATTGTATAATGGTCGCGCGGGTTATTAGTAAGTGATAAGATGCTTTTCATGCTGCTTCTCCGCCCCTGGCCCTGTTAGCCATCGCAGGAAAGTATAGATGAAATTATGAGGATTTAGAGATGAAGCACAGTGATCATCTTTGTAACGATGACTCTGTCTATTGTATGAACACCTTGTGTATATGCCTTATCTGTATGCATCACAATCGAATCTGAGCAAGTGCTGGGTCTGTTCACACATTCCCACGCACGGAGGAAAGGGAGGAATTCCTTTATTCCCTATCCCTTTATCAGCTCTGAAAATGATAGAATGAGTTTTAAATCAGAATGGAACCCAGGAAGGGACAAGGAAACTGACATTCAAAACCCCATTGGGTACCACCATGCAGGGTACATTTAATATTAGCAACAGTGATGTTGTTTTAAGGCGAGGGGGTGGAGGGTGCACTTTATCGACATTTAAGAAGCATTACCAGCCCAGCTACGACAGATCAGGATCCCCACCCTACTTCGTTGTGAAAAATCAACAAAGGGGATCTATCTGCCTGATAAGAAATGGAACCATACCTGTTGGCCGTAGCTACTGTATACAGCGGATTGATATCACTAATGACGCTTGGGCCAGGTCACAATCCAGTGCCCCAAAGCCACCGTCCCGCTTAGCCTCTCCTCCGCTTATATAAGCGAGATGACTGTATATAATGGTACCTATTTTGTCTGTGAAAGCAACGCCTATCCATGGCTTCCCTGAAATTAGTCCGGTTCTTTAAGATAGCCTACCCACTTTATGGGACAGCAAAGGCAGCACAAGAACCTATATGGATGGCCTCGACCCTAGAGAGAATTACAAATGAGACTAAGGATGGGTTCGAGGTCGCAGCTATTCGGCCTGTGGCGTTACAGAACCGATTGGCACTCGATTATGTGCTAGCCTCCCAAGGAAGAACATGTGCCATAGTTGGCTCCGAATGCTGTACGTATATTCCTGATGCTTCGGAGAATATAACTCGCTTGGCAGATCATATTAAACACGTGGCGAAAACAATACAGGATGAGGGGAACCAATATCACAATTATAACCCTCTGGGATGTCTGGGGCAATGGTTCAAGTCGTGGGGTGCATACCTGATGCATGGATTGATTGTATTAATTGTAATTATAATTGCTTGCTGTGTTTGTATGACATTATTGAACACCTGTAAAATGGTAACAGCCCTAATTATGCCAGGTGCAAGTGTAAAGGCAGAGGAGGCGGACCTCCTGACAAAGGAGCTGGGCCCATATGCTGGTAACCTTTGGCTTTGAGTTGGTCATGGGGCCATGTTTGGACCTGGCACCCGACCAAAAGGGGGAATGAAGACGGGAAAGGGTTAATGAACTTTTGTAACACTTGAGAGAAATACTTGAGCGTTTGTGAGATGCATTGTACTTGTTTTCGTGTCTGCAGAACCTGTTTTTCATGTATCCGAACAGATAAGAGCGGCAGCTGTTGTATACAAGATTATGTTTTTCCTGACTAATCTGTTCAGGAATGTGGCTAACCCAGCTGGTAGCCATTTTGTGTTCTTTAATATTATGTACTGCTGTGTAACAGTGGAGCCTACATGCAGGCCTTCTGTGATCGTATAATGATACATTCATATATATTCATCATATCCTTACTGATATAAATTATACAGGTACCTACGAACATACATAAATTGTTGTATATAGGCCCCTGTGCCTCTGTATGCCAGTTAACTTGTTTGTGCGAGACTGCCCCACAGGTGTCCACAGAGAGCAACAACAGTCACGGCCTTGAGACAACCATGAAGAAACCGCCAAGGCAGCAAGGTTCACACGATGGAGGACAAGCCACAGCCTGGGAACCTGAGGGGCCTGGGAAACTGCGGATGTGACGGGGGGGGGGGGGGGGGGGGGTGCATAAATATATGTTCTTAACCTGTATCTGCTGATAAATATATGTTCTTAACCTGTATTTGCTGAGAGGCCTGGGACTGTGTTTGGAATCAGACCTCTCCCACTATTGTGCAAATAAACCACTGTATTTTGACCTACGACTAGTCTGAGGTATTTTTGCCTACAACAAGGCTAAAGTCCAACAGGTTTATTTGGTATCACTAGCTTTCGGAGCACTGCTCCTTCATCAGGTGACAAAGATATTCTTTGTCGAGATGGATAGTGATGTAGTTGATTCTGACACCACAGTCCTGAATCTTAAGAAAGGAAACTATGATAGTATAGAGCATGAATTGGCTATGATGTACTGGCAAACATTACTGAAAGGAAGGACAATGTACAAGCAATTGCAGGCTTTTAAAGAATGAATAGGTGAATTCCAAAAGTTGTTTGTTTCTGTTGGGTGCAAGAATGAGAAGAGAACTGTGGCCACACCATGGAAATTAGAGATATTAGATTCAAAGAACAATAATACAAATTGGAAAGAAAAAGCAATAGACCTGAGGATTGGGAGAAGTTTAAAATTTAGCAAAGGAGGACCAAGGGATTGATTAAGGAGAAAATAGAGTATGAAAATAAACTAGCGGGGAACATAAAAATAGTCTGTAAAACTTTCTCTGGGATGTAAAGAGAAAAAGATTGACAAAAAAACCAATGTGGGCCACTTAGAAATGGGAGAGTTCATAATGGAGAACAAGGAAATGGCTGAGGAACTAAATTTGTACTTTGCTTCTGTCTTCACAAAGGAAGACATGAATAATGCACCAGAAGTTCTGAGAGAAACAAGCTTCAGTGAGGAGCTGAAGGGAATCAATGTTAGTAGAGAAATAGTTTTGGGGAAATTGATGGGATTGAAGGTGGATGAATCTCCAGGGCCTGATATTCTTCATCCCAGAGCACATAAGGAAGTGGACCTGGATATAGTGGATCATTAATGGTTATTTTCCAAATTTCTTTGGACTCTGGACTGGTTCCTACAGATGGGAGGGTAACTAATGTAAGCTTGCTATTCAAAAAGGGAGGCAGAGAGAACACAGGAAATAATAGAACAGTGAGCCTAAGGTCAGTACTGGGTAAGATGCTAGAGTCCATTTTCAATGATTTCAGAGCTCAACATTTGGAAAGCAGTGGTATAATCAGACAACGTCAGCATAGATTTACAAAGTGGAAATCATGCTTAACGAATTTATTGGAAATTATTTGAGGATGTAACCAAGGACATGGTCCATTTAGACTTTCCAAAGGTTTTCAACAAAGGTCTCACCTAAGAGACTACTATGTAAAGTTAAAGCACATGGGATTGAGGGTAGTGTCTTGAAATGGATAGAAAGCTGGTTAGCAGACAGAAAGCAAAGAGTTGGTATAAATGAGTCTTTTTCTGATTGGCAGACAGTGACTATCGGGGTACTTCAGGGATCTGTGCTAGGACTCCAACTGTTCACATTATATATTAATGATTTGGAAGAAGGAACTAAACGTATTATCTCCAAATTTGCAATGGGTATAAAGTTGGGTGAGAGGGTGAGCTGTGAGAGGGATGTAGAGATGCTTCAGTTTAATTTGAACAGGCTGAGTTAGTGTGCAAAAGCATTGCAGATGCAGTATAATGTAAATAAATGTAAGGCTCTCCACTTCGGTAGTAATAACAGGAAGGGAGATTATTATTAGAATGGGTGTAAATTGTAAGAGGACTCAACGGGACCATGGTGTCCTTGTGCATTCATCACTGAAAGTAAATGTGCAGCTACAACAGGCAATAAAGGCGGCAAATGATATCTTGGCTTTCAGAGCAAGAAGTTTTAAGTATAGGAACAGGGATGGTTTACCGCAATTGTATAGCTATTGGTGAGGCCACACCTGGAGTATTGTGTGCAGTTTTGATGTCCTTATCTAAGGAAGGATATCCTTGCTATAGGTTGAGTGCAGCAAATGTTTACCCGGCTGATTCCTGGGATGGCAGGTCTGTCATATAAGGAGAGACTAACTCAGATAGGGTTATATTCATTGGAGATTAGAATAGTGAGAGTAAATCTCATAGTAAGTTATGAAATTCTAACAGGATTCGGCATGGTGGATACAGAAATAATGTTCTCGATGGAGGGAGGTGAGGGGGGGGGGGGGGGGGGGGGGGAAGGAGGAGTCCAAAACTAAGGGTTATAGTTTGAGGATAAGGGGTCCTTTTAGGACTGAGGTGAGTATAAATTTCTTCACCCAGGTGGTGGTGAATGCATGGAATTCACTACCACTGAAAGTCATTGAGGACAAAACGTTATATGATTTCAAGAAGAAATTAGATATAGCTTGGTGGGGTTTCCAAGGTGGCCGGTACTGTCAGTAATCTCAGACAATACAAGACTCATGAAGCCTGGTCTCAGTTTAGAGATGTAATTTTTATTTAACCAGCAGCTGCTAGCAGAGACCATCAAAGGGTCAGGGCAATTCCTGAGATGGAGCAACTAGACCTCTCCAATGAGCTCATAACAGCCCAATTATAGGTTTTATCAATTACTCCCACCTTTCATTAGCTTTAACTCAATCATCTTTAAGATACACAAATCAACAATAATACCAGTCATATACCTTAGCCAATTGCATCTTTCCCTCTGGCATAATGGCATTTTATTTGTCCGTAGAATCCAGAAGCTAATCTTGCCTTGGCTGACACCACTTCCCATGTTGCCTAGTAACATCAGATGCTAGCCCAAAGTGCAAATGAATGTTCCCATGAGTTCCCTTAAAGATCACTGCCAAACCAGATTAACACATGACTCCACATCTAGGCATGCATCCATCTTGTCATTTAAAAGTCATTTAAATTAATGCTGGTAGTTCTATCAGTACCTTAATGTCTAATGGTTTAAAAATCTTACTGACCTATTAGGATTCCCCCTCACAAACTCCTAGGGCAAAAGGGATCAAGAGATATGGGAAGGGGAAACGGAATATTGAATTTTATGAAAAAATGAATGGCGGAGCAGACTCAAAGGACTGAACGACCTACTCCTGCTTCTAGTTTATGTGTTTCTACATCTTCAATGTTAGCTTTGTTTCTCTTTATTGCAAGGGGGATGGCGTATAAAATAGAAAAGTCCTATTACATATGTACAGACATCGCTGACAAAGTTCGACAGGTCTAAAATCAGTTGCTGGATATTTTCTTTTCAGTAATGAATTTTAGTCCTATCCAACTTTCTGGAACATTAATTATAACAAGGCTTTTGACAAGGTCCCATATAAATGCCCACGATCCAGCAGAATGAAATAAGCTGGTTAAAAAATTGGATCCGTGACAGGAAACAGAGAATAATTGTTGACAGGTGTTTTTGGTTCCAGAGGGGTTCCACAGGGCTCAGGACCAGGTCCTTGCTTTTTTGTAGTAATATCATAGAATCATAGAAACCCTACAGTGCAGAAAGAGGCAATTTGGCCCATCGAGTCTGCACCGACCACAATCCCACACAGGCCCTACCCCCATATCCCTACACATTTACCCGCTAATCCCTCTAACCTATGCATCTCAGGACACTAAGGGGCAATTTTAGCATGGCCAATCAACCTAACCCGCACATCTTTGGACTGTGGGAGGAAACCGGAGCACCTGGAGGAAACCCACGCAGACACGGGGAGAATGTGCAAACTCCACAAAGACAGTGACCCAAGCCAGGAATCGAACCCAGGTCCCTGGAGCTGTGAAGCCACAGTGCAAACTACTATGCTACCGTTAACATATTAATGGTTTGGATGTAAACATAGGGGACATGATCAAGAAGTTTCCAAATGACACAAATCTGGTCACGTAGGTCACAGAAGAACAGTTTTGGGGGTTTTTTGCATTTGTTTTCTGTAAATCTAAGGAAAAATTATTTAAATAACCTTTATTTGACATTTAATAACTGATGAGGAATGTAAATTCTGAATCTCACAAAGAATCCAATTAGAGTGCTTAATGAATACCAGTTAGATATTCACAGGTGGGTTTGTCTTGCTCACCAATCTGAAACCTAGTGTTAATCACCTATTCCCAAAGACAATTTCCATGTTCTAATGAGAATGGCACCTTGTAACAATATGCTAATTACCTAAATTAATTAACTTTGATATTTGTAGGAGGAGGATAGCTGTATGCAGGAAGATATCGACAGATTGGTCAAGTGGGCAGAAAAGTGATGAATGAAATTCAACCCAGAAAAGTTCGAGGTGATGCATTTGGAGAAGTCAAAAAGGCAAACAAATGCACAATAAATGGGAGAATGCTTAGATGCGTAGAGGAAATGAGGGTGAATGTACATAGGTCCCTGATTGTCACAAGACAGATCAATAAGGCACTTAAGGCAGAGGGAGTCCTTTAATTTATTAGCAGAGGAATGGAATATACAAGTAGGGAGGTTATGCTGGAACTATATAAATCATTAGTTAGGCCACAACTTGAACACTGTGTGCAGTTCAGGTTACCTCATTACTGAAAGATGTAATTACAAGATTTACAAGGATGTTGCCAGGACTGCAAAATTGCAGCTATGAGGAACAATTGGCTAGGCTGGGGATGTCCTCCTTGGAACAGAGGAGGCAGAAGTGAGATATACAAAATTGTGAGGTGCTTGGATACAGTGGGTGGGAAGGGCTTGTTTACTTTAGCACATAGGTCAGTGACTTGAGAGCATCAATTTAAAATGACTGGTAGAAAGATGAGAAGGGAGGTGAGAAGAAATGTTTTCACCCACAGGGTAGCAGAGGACTGGAACTCACTACTTAAAAATGTAGTAGAGGCAGAAACCCACAACTCATTTAAAAGGTGTCTGGATTTGCACCTTAGGTGCTGTACCCTGCAGGACTATGGAGCAAATGCTGGAAAGTGGGATTAGGTTGGGTTGCTCATATTTTAACTGCTGCAGACTCAATGAGTCAAATGGCCTCTTTCTGTGCTGTAACTTTCTATAATTGTGTTTTGCTCTACTGTGCCCAGTTCCAACATGGCTGAGAATGGGGATGTCGATGGTGCTGCCTTCTCCTGTTGCCAGATTGATCCTCTACCAGGCAGGGTAGCATCACTGAGATTTGTGGGGCTGTTTACTTCTGTCTTTTCCATTGCTCTCTCTGTCTGGGAAGATGGGGTCTGAGCGGAGGAAAGAAAGTAGCCACACTGTCTGCTCCTGGTCACCATTCGGTGTCCCTGCTGGAAACAGAGGGTGTGAGACAGTCAAGTGAGGAAAAAGAAAGAATTTGCATCTGATCCTCCACACAGGGGAACAGGAGACTGGAGTCACTGGAATAGTCTTTAATTGAGAAGTCAGTCCCTTCAGCAAAGGAGAGGAATGAGTTGTTGTGATGTTATTCCTGAGCTTTACTTTCTGGTCTTACTGTAACTTGATGACAATTTGCATTCCTGTGACAGACTTGAGACAGTTGGTATAGCTCAACTTTAAACAGTTTATTAAGAATTATTTACAAAGACCTTAGAGTAAACACATGGTATTCAGGACTATTCTGCACCAAGCTCTCCTGGAGCTTCTTGGTTATCTGACTATTAATGTCACAGATACATTATCATGGTCTCATTAACATCTCCATCAACTCATTGCTCTAATCGCTCCACAAGTATCATTTGAATTGTTGCATTCCTTTTTTAAACTATTGACATTACATTTCCCAGGCTCTGTAACCACCTCCCCCACCTGTATTTTATATATTCACTGTCCCCAGAGTCTTCAATCTCCAACAGTTCTCTCGCTCTCTTGTCACCAGTTGTGGACATTTGCCTTCACTTGTCTTTTTCCTGGGATACAGACACATTGGTGGAGTGGGACAGCAGCTTCTGACCACTGTTGCAATCTGGCCTGTGATCTTTACCATGACTTGACTGTAAGGATTGGGAAATCCATTCAATGAAAGACTGATTCCAGAGAGAAAACGTCCGGACGTGGACAATCACACTCTCCTGAACAGGAAGCGATTAAACTAAGACTCAGCCTGGGATGTTCTGCTTCCTCTTTGCAGACTGGGGAAAGTCCTGAGAAGATTAAACATTTTCAGCTTTGACGAAGAATTTCCAGCTCTATCATTCATTGCTGCATGAGCGATGAAGGAAATATTCAATACCTGAGATTAGAATCAATTTGGAAGATGTGAAGATGAATGACAAACAACCTAGAGATATTGCAGGAGATGAACAAAAGAGAACTTCTCTCCAACTCTTGGGGTGCTATTTGCATCTTCTGCAGACAGTGGTGTCATTTTCATGCTTGTTTCAGTGTGAAGCTGCTCCGCTGTAGGCAATGGGATAATGGTGTCAGCATAAGAAGGTAGGACTACATCATCTTCGGTGGCACATTGGTTAGCACTGCTGCCTCAGCGCTAGGGACCCGGGTTCGATTCCCGGCTTGGGTGACTGTCTGTGCGGAGTCTGCACTTTCTCCCCGTGTCTGCGTGGGTTTCCTCCGGCTGCTCTGGTTTCCTCCCACAGTCTGAAAGACGCGCTGGATAGGTGCATTGGCCATGCTAAATTCTCCCTCAGCGCCGCCAGAGTGCGGCGACCAGGGAATTTTCACAGTAACTTCATGGCAGTGTTAATGTAAGCCTACTTGTGACACTAACAAATAAACTTTTAAAACTTCAACAATGGAAAGAACCTCCAGAGCTGGATCCAGATGAAATTCCTGTTTGGGACTCGTCAGTTGTAGAAATTCAATAGTTTTGGCCTTTCTTCTGAATTGAAGGATGACTTGAGTGTAAGCAGGACTTGCTGATGGGATTCCAGTTTGGACTGCAGCTTATTTTTGTACAAACTAGCAAGCTCTGTAGTTTTAATCAAACATCTCCTTCACCCTGAATATTTCACTGTGGTCAGCCAGTGATTTACAAAGAATCTCAGTGGTGCGGTCAGTGGGACAAGTCGACAAATTCAGATCTTCAGTAATGTCTTCAACAAATAGAGCAAACTCCTCAAGACAAGAGAGACTTCATCTGCATTGACAGTGGAGACAAAAATCCAGGAGCTCCTCTTTCAAAGGATCACTTGTTTCTGCAACAACTTCCTTCTCATGAACGCTGTCAGGAAAGAGGCAGCCAAGGTCTAGAAGCTCTTCTGGCGGATGGTCAGCGTATGTTTCTGTGCCTTCATTATCAGTGTGTTCCAGCCCATCTGAGAAAAGGTGAGAGATCTGCAATCTCCTCCTCTGCTCCAGTTACCGGCTTGTCCAACCTTCCTGTGTGGAGTCAGGTTTCAGTCATTTTCTCACTCAAGGGGCCGATGAACAGATATTGGAAAGAAAAAGATTGGCACAAAATTAAACATAAGTTCTAAAAATAAAGCTCAGGTATGAAAAGAAACATCTTGCTGAACAAAAAATAAACCATCTTCAAGCAATAAATTGATAATGTTAAAACACAAGTATTAAATAATGATGACCATTAGAGGGGAAAATAATGTTTCTCTGTCTGACTCAGTGTGTGTGGGGGGCGGAGGGGGGAGGCTTGTCTGGCTCAGTGCGTGTGTGTCTGTCTTCATGTGTGTTTTAGTGTGATGTGATGAGAATAGATGAGAACACTCAGATTGAGATTTATCCTCACTCACTAAACGCCTCCAACTTACTCACATGGAAACACACATGGACACAGTCTCCTCTCTCTCATACATGCAGTCACACACTCTGACATGCACAGGTAAATAGATCCAATTGTAAACATAGTTCTCTCACATATACATTGATGCACACAAAATCTCTCTTGCTGTCTCTCACATACACACACACACACACACACGTGTGTTTCACTCTCTCACAGTCACACACCTTTCTCTCTTTCACACACTCTTTCTTTCTCTTCCATACTGTCAGACAAATACACATGTCCCCTAACCCCACCCTGAACAGCTCGCAACACACATCGCTAAACCACACCCAAACTGTCTGCTCTCTCACACAGAGATACACCTCTTTCTTTATTCACACACACATTCTTCTCCCTCTCACGCATACACATGTAGATGCACACATTCCTGTTTCTCATGCAGACACATCTTTCCCACACACATGTACTCATCTGTCTCTCTCACTCACATATATAGTCACACAAATGCCAAATGTTCATATACCATTCTCTCACACACGTACACTCTCTATTCTCTTTCTCTCACACCCATACACACAGAATCACTCCACTTCTCTTATTACTCACACTCTTCTTTCTCTGACTCACACATACAAGTACTCACCTCTCTATCACTATGCAATTCTTGTTTCTCTCACACAAGCATCCACTCTATCTCAGAAACACACACACATCTGTCTTGCTCTCTCTCACACACACTCACACACAAATAACCATGCACACAAACATGCTCCTTCAACCTTCCCACCCAGCCCGGCTTGCAGCACGTACACCTCTCGTGTTGAGTATTAACCAGACATTGCACGGTGAGTACTCACAAACTACGCCTTTATTTCTTGTGCACAAAGAGAACAAACACAGTGGGTCTCACTATGATGTTCTGACCGGATTCTGTAAAACAGTTTCAATTATAGCATTCTTCAGCCAATACACGCCAGTTCAAACACCAATAGCATTACAGTTTGGTGTGCACTTTCAACCAATACAATTCAGCATCTTTTCAATCCTTAGTTTGCATATTTATCACAATACACACAGAGGGACAGACATTTTAGCACAAAATGTTCAGTAAACATCCTTACTCTCTAACCACAACCTGCATCCCGAAGTGAGTCTCAATGCTTACTTATGCTGAACCAACAGACCCACACCTTTCACCTGCTACCAGCTGACTCCAACTCCCACACTAGACCCAGCTCATTGTACAGACAGCCAAAAGTCCAGCTCACAGTATGGAAACCACACTCTCCCCAAACCCCACCACAGTTTATCTTCAGGATACACAAGTCAACAATAATGCATGTCACAGCACAGTGGTAGTTCATTAGTCCATGAAATCTGGAAGCTGACTCCTCTCTTGGCTGACTCCAAACCCTGGTTTCCTAGTAGCCTAAGAAACTCAGCCCAGAGTTCAAATGAACGTTCTCATGGGCTCCCTTAAAGGTCACTTTCTAACCCGACTAACTCGTGACAGCACATCTAGGCACCAGTCCATCTCATCTCGACAGTGAATAAACCCTATTCATGAAATATGATAAAGTGTTTTAAATGTTCTCCATCTGAAACTTTACTGACAAAACTTTCATATTTCTACAGCCCGATATTCTCTCAAAAGATGGCTTTGCCTTAATGACATTTACCCATGACGCCTGGTGGTAAAATGTTTTTTGACTAAAGTAAAATCAATAATCTCAGCATGTGTTTTACAATCATAATCACTTGCTTGAATCAATTACTGCATCTCATTTGTGTAAATTGCTTCTTGTTAACTCAAACTTATTTTGAAGGTCATTTAACTGAATGCTGCTAATCCTGTCAGTGCCTTAATGTCCACTATCTCACCACTTCATTAGGGGTTTCACTTACAGTGCAAGTCTGTACAGGCCAGAGACTGGGAGGGAAGGGAATTTTATGTATGATATAAAAGAACTAATGTTGCTGTGCAGTCCAGATTCAATCCCAGAGACACTGACAGACTCTGCTTCATGTTTTCTCATTCTTCTCTCCCAGTCTTCAGAACTAGCAGCTAATTAATTCTCCATGTTTCATTCAGGGTTTCATTCAATGCTGGGTCCACTGTTATTTGTCTAATATATTAATGGTTTGGATGAGAATATAGGAGACATGTTTAATAAGTTTGCAGATGACACCAAGATTGGTAGCATTGTGGACAGTGAAGAAAATTATCACGGATTGCAACGGGATCTTGATCAATTGGATCAGTGGGCCGACGAATGGCAGCTGGAGTTTAATTTAGATAAATGCAAGGTGATGCATTTTGGTAGATTGAACCAGGGCAGGACTTACTCAGTTAATGGTAGGGCATTGGGGAGAGTTACAGAACAAAGAGATCTAGGGGTACATGTTCATAGCTCCTTGAAAGTGGAGTCACAGGTGGACAGAGTGGTGAAGAAGGCAATCAGCATGCTTGGTTTCATTGGTCAGAACATCGAATACAGGAGTTGGGATGTCTTGTTGAAGTTGTACAAGACATTGGTAAGGCCACACTTGGAATACTGTGTACAGTTCTGGTCACCCTATTATAGGAAGGATATTATTAAACTAGAAAGAGTGCAGAAAAGATTTACTAGGATGCTACCGGGACTTGATGGTTTGAGTTATAAGGAGAGGCTAAATAAACTGGGACTTTTTTCTCTGGAGCGTAGAAGGCTGAGGGGTGATCTTATAGAGGTCTATAAAATAATGAAGGGTATAGATCAGCTAGCTAGTCAATATCTTTTCCTAAAGGTAGCGGAATCTAAAACTAGAGGACAGAGGTTTAAGGTGAGAGGGGAGAGATACAAAAGTGTCCAGAGGGGCAATTTTTTCACACAGAGGGTGATGAGTGTCTGGAACAAGCTGCCAGAGGTAGTAGTCGAGGGCACAATTTTGTTTTTTTAAAAAAAGCATTTAGACAGTTACATGGGTACGATGGGTATAGAGGGATTATGGGCCAAATGCGAGCAATTGGGACTAGCTTAGGGGTTTTTATAAAAAAAGGACAGCATGGACAAGTTGGGCCGAAGGGCCTGTTTCCATGCTGTATGACTCTATGAGTCAGATTGAAGTCCTTACTAGAAATGATGAAGTGTCCATTGTTGAGATGGCAAGAGTGTCTCCTTGCCAAAAACTCCTTATAGAAGGTAAAAGTGAGAGACCATCAGCCTCGGCTGTCCACGGTCTCACTGAATGAAATATTGATTCCTGGGAAACAGGCTGTGCTTGATTGCTTCACTCCCCAGATACCTGACCTGTATTACTGCTGTCTGAATAATGGGCTGTATTTATCAATAAAACTTACTGCATTGATCACTGCTTCATATCCGTGTCTTGTTCTCCTTTAGGATCAGGGTGTCTGTAAACAAGGTGCCCGGGGTGGAATGATATGCGGTAATTCCAGGAAATGGGAAGGGGAGGTCAGAGCAGAAAAACACAAAGTTCAGAAAAACCCATTCAGAAATAGACAGATTTGACAGGAGTCCCACAGTGTCAGCACTCTGACCATTCACAGTTCAAGAAATGTCATAAATACCTGGTGTGGAGAAAGAGTTGAGGGTCTGGAAGTGGTTGAAGTTTATGGGAAAACTGGTTCAAGGGATTGGGACTTTATTCAAGAGATGGAGAAGGGATTCACAGGATGGGTAAGAGAATCAGCAGGCAGAAAAGGGTTCTGGAGCTGAGGAAGTAATTCAGGGTCGATGCATGGAGTTCAGAGGGTGGGGAAAGGGTTTAGCAGATGTGGAGAGGGAGGCTTAATGTATATATAGAAACCATTCTGTTGGGTGGGATGGGTGGTATTTCAGGCACAGAAATTGCATCTGCTGGGGACAGGTTTTTGTGTCACAGAGGGATTAACAGAGTCCGAAGATGTTTAGGACGTGCAGAGTGGGGGAGAACCGGGGGAGCGGAAGAGGTTCGGTGTGTGGGGAAGGGAATCAAGGGCTGGGGGAAAAAAAACAATGGATAGGGAAGGTGTATGTGCCAGAGTTCAAGGGGAGGTAAAGAGTTTCAGTGGATGGGGTATGGAATTGGGGGAGGAGGAAGAGTTCCAATGAGTGGGAGGGGGAACCGGGAAGAGTTTCTGTTGAAACTATTCTGTACACAGCCTTGAGACAGAACTCTTTACAAACTGAATTGAATGCAACACAAATGTAAGTAAACATTGAGGTTATGGCGGGTCTTGTCAGCCATAGCTTCGGGTTCAAGTCTCACTCCAGGATCCTGAGCACTAAGGCTGGCACTCCAGGACAGTATTGCACTGTCAGAGGTACCATCTTTCCGATCAGTTAATGGGCGGCACGGTAGCACAGTGGTTAGCACTGCTGCTTCACAGCTCCAGGGTCCCGGGTTCGATTCCCGGCTCGGGTCACTGTCTGTGTGGAGTTTGCACATTCTCCTCGTGTCTGCGTGGGTTTCCTCCGGGTGCTCCGGTTTCCTCCCACAGTCCAAAGATGTGCGGGTTAGGTTGATTGGCCAGGTTAAAAATTGCCCCTTAGAGTCCTGGGATGCGTAGGTTAGAGGGATTAGCGGGTAAATATGTGGGGATAGGGCCTGGGTGGGATTGTGGTCGGTGCAGACTCGATGGGCCGAATGGCCTCCTTCTGAACTGTAGGGTTTCTATGATTTCTATGATTTCTATGAACTTTCAGGGGAATGTAAAAGATCCTACACTATGTCATAGAAGAGCAGAGAGTTATCGTTGATGGCCTGGTTAAACAGCAATCAACATTACAAAAACAATATCTGGTCATTGTCATTATGCTGTGTCAAAATTGGCTGTGTGATATCTCTTCCATTATAGCAAGGACTATACTTTAAAAAACACTTCAGATACCTGCGTTCATGAAATTGATGTACAATTGCAAATGTTTGCTTCCTTGAGAAATATTAAACTTATGTGAATTGGAATTTCTAAACACATTGATGGAGAAAGTATACCACCTCACGGTGACATCGACCATATTCTGTACTGTAGTTTCAGTGAATAGGAACACACAATACTGACAAATCAGATAGTTTGGGTTGTGTCAAAAAGTAATTTACTATGAGTTATGAATCTACATAAAAATGACAGACGAGCAGACCAACAATATACAGCTTTCACCAAATGCATGATATGTCAAATATCATGGAATTAGTCTTGGAAGAGTGTAGGGTGAACATATCACGCCGTTAATACATGGAGGTATGATAGGCTGAGGGAAAAGGATGAAGTTCCACATACAACAACCACCCCAGTGCAATCATGGTCTTTCTGTAGGTCTTTCTATGTTTCGGCACTGGTTTCGGTGAGCAAAACCTTCAAAGAAAACACTGGATGCTGGAAATCTCAAATCGAAGGAAAAAATATTCAGCAGTTCACGCAGCATTCAGAGAGAGGAAAAAGAAAGTTAACATTGAAGGTTACTGACCTTCACTCAGCCTGCAATAAAACATTTATTGACAGGCTCTAAATAATGGCGGCCACGGTTCCCTCAATCCCCCACGCCCTGGAAATCGCTCTATCATTGTCCTCAGGTGCTGAGAGTGCGCATACTCCCCAAACGGCACTGATTCAGCCTCTGAGCGCCGCACTCGCTGTTATTGAGGTTGCGCTCGGCCCCGCCCAGCTTCCCGCGCAGCCCGGGTACGACTGTCAGCCATTTTGCTACTTTGATATAAACCAGAAATCGGCCATTGGAAGCTTCGTCGTAGCAAATTAGTTCCTGCTCCTTTCTCACTGGCTGAAGTTCTTATGTTTCGGGTGTTGATTCGATTCCATGTTGAAAATTGGGCTATTTCTGTCTGATTCACGCTCTTGTGAACAGCTTTGGAATATTTTACTGAGGTGCTATGTAAGTGTCAGTAAACCGGTCGCTACAAGGAGCCCAGATGGACATTAGTCAGAATCTAATTGAATGGTGGAACAGTCTGGAGGGGTTCCTCCAGTTCCTATTGTCACACTGGTAGAATAGATACATGAGTCTCAATTGGAGTAAAACGGAATCAAGCCGGAGTTAGCATCTTCGGGGCAGGGGAGGAGAGTGACGGTACCCAGTGGATATAAAACTTCTAATGCTTGGAGCTGGGACCGGACACAAAGTCCCTGTCCATTCAAACTGGCCATTACAGCTGCTTTGTGCCATCATTGCTGGCCGCTGTGATTGGCTGCTGGCTGTTTTGTGATGTCATCTGGAGACAGGTTTCCTGGTTAGGGCCCATCAGTTTGGGGTCACTCTGGGAGGTTGGGTTTCAGTGCTGGTGTGATGCCAGGTACAGAGGATACTGCCATATAAGGCATGGCACACATTTAAAATATGGATCTTATTCAGTATGGACATTGGGCAGCGAAACTGTTAAAATAATTGGTTAAAAGGTCACTGTGTCTACAAAATGGCCTCTGGATTCTGGAAAGGTACTAATGGATTGGAAACATGCTAATGTGATACCTTTATTCAAAAAAAGGAGAGGCAAAAATTGGGAAACTATAGACCAGTTAGTTTGACCTCTGGTGGGGAAGTTGCTGGAGTCAATCATTAAGGAGGTGGTAACTGAACAGTTGGAAAAGCAAACTCAATTCAGCAGTGTCAGCACAGTTATAATGAAGGGCAAGTCATACTTGACAAACTTGCTGGAGTTCTTTGAGGATATAACCAACAAGGTAGATAATGGGAACGCTGTGGATGTGGTATATCTAGACTTCCAGAAGGCATTTGACAAGATGCCGCATAAAAGACTAATCCAGAAGGTTAGATCCCAGGGGGTTGGGGGTAGAGTATTGGCTTGGATAGAGGATTGGCCGACTGAGAGGGTCAGGATAAATGGGTCTTTCGCTCGATGGCAAACTGTAACTAGTGGGGTGCTGCAGGTTCAGTTCTCGGACCTCAACTACAATCTATATAAATGATCTGCAAGCAGGGACAGAGTGTAACATAGCAAAATTCATGGATGATACTAAAATAGGTGGGAAAGCAGGCTGTGATGAGTAGATAAAGAATTTACATTGTTCCACAGGAGCAAGCTGAGGGTGAGGCAGTGTGTTTGTGCATGTGATTTATTTATTTATTTATTTTTCAGTTAAATTTGTGTAAAAAAATCAGAGGTTTTTTTTATCCAACATAGGAAGTAGGCCCAGGAGAAGCCTGGGAAGGTTTTTGGACGGTTTAAAAGCAGGCCACACTTTTGAGCGGGCAACGTCGGGAGCGGGCAGGGGAGTGAGTGGGAAGCAGAGTGAAAGCTGTAAGGGCTTTGGCTCACCGGGCTTCTGGGGGAAAGGGTGAGCAGGGGTGAGTTTCTTTTTTTTTAAATTTCTAATTTACTTTTCTCTGTGTACCTTGGTAGAAAGGGTGAAATATGAGTGTTAAGCCTGTGTGTTGTTCGCAGTGCAGTATGTGGGAGGTCCTGGAGGCACCTGGCCTCCCGGACATCCACACCTGTGAGGGGTGTGTCGAGCTGTGGTTCCTGAGGGCCCGTGTTAGGGAGCTGGAACAGCAGCTCGAGGATCTTAGGCTGTTAAGGGAGAATGAGGAGGTGATAGACAAGAGCTATCATCAGGTGGTCACATCAGGGCCACGGGAGGAGGCCAAGTGGGTGACGGCCAGGAAGGGTAAAGCTCGGGTGATTGAGAGCACCCCGGTGGGTGTGCCCCTACACAACAAGTACTCCTGCCTGAGTACTGTTGGGGGGGACAGCCCATCTTGGGGAAGCAGCAGTGGCCATGTCTCCGGGGTGGAGTCCGGCCCTGTAACTCAGAGGGCTAAGGAAAAGAGGAGGAAGGCAGTATTAATTGGGGACTCGACAGTCAGGGGGACGGACAGGCGATTTTGCGGAGGCAGGCGGGAGTCTCGCATGGTGGTCTGCCTCCCTGGGGCTGGGATCCAGGATGTCGCTGGGCGAGTCCCAGAAATCCTGAGATGGGAGCGAGAGGAGCCGGAGGTAGCGGTACATATTGGTACCGCTGATGTGGGTAGGAAGGGGGAAAGGGTCATGAAAAGAGAGTATAGGGAATTAGGGAGACAGCTGAGCAGGAGGAAAGCAAAGGTAGTAATCTCAGGATTGCTGCCTGTGCCACGGGAAGGTGAGGACAGGAATGGAGTGAGGTGGACGATGAATGTGTGGCTGAGGGACTGGTGTAGGTGGCAGGGATTCAGGTTCCTGGACCATTGGGACCTCTTTAGGGGCAGGTGTGACCTGTACACACAAAACGGGTGGCACTTGAATCCCAGGGGGACCAATATCCTGGCGGTAAGGTTGGCTAAGGCTACTGGGGAGAGTTTAAACTAGATAGGTTGGGGGGGAAGGGATCAAAATGAGGTGACTGAGAGTGAGGAAGGTAGCTCGCAAACAGAGAAGGGTTATAGGCAGTGCAAGAAGGCGGATGGACAGGGAATAGAGATGGGGAGAGGTCAGAGGTCAGACCAAAGGATTGAGGTGTGTTTACTTTAATGCCAGGAGTATAGTGAATAAAGGGGACGAGCTCAGAGTGTGGATCGATGCCTGGAAGTGTGATGTGGTGGCCATTACGGAGACATGGATGTCTCAGGGACAGGACTGGATACTCCAGGTGCCAGGATTCAGATGTTTCAGGAAGGACAGGGAGGGAGGCAAGAGAGGGGATGGAGTGGCACTGCTGATCAGGGATAGTGTCACAGCTGTAGAGAAGATGTATGCTGTGGAGGGATTGTCCACCAAGTCTCTGTGGGTGGAAGTTCAGAGTGGGAAGGGGCCGGTCACTTTGCTGGGAGTTTTCTATAGGCCGCCCAATAGTAACAGGGAGGTGGAGGAGCAGATAGGGAAACAGATCCTGGAGAGATGCAGTAATAGCAGAGTTGTTGTGATGGGAGACTTTAATTTCCCAAACATAGATTGGAATATCCCTAGGGTAAGGGGATTGGATGGGGAAGAGTTCGTTTGGTGTGTTCAGGAGGGTTTCCTGACACAGCATGTGGACAAGCCTACAAGAGGAGAGGCTGTACTTGATCTGATACTGACCAATGAACCTGGACAGGTGTCAGATCTCTCGGTGGGAGAGCATCTTGGGTATAGCGATCATAACTCTATCTCCTTTAGGCTTGCATTGGAAAAAGAGAGGATCAGGCAAGCTCGGAAAGTGTTTATATGGAGTAAGGGGAAATATGAAGACATTAGACAGCAAATTAGAGGAGTAAATTGGAAGGAGGTATTCTCGGGGAAATGTACTGAAGAGAGGTGGCAGTTTTTCAAGGAATGTCTGTCTAGAGTTCTACAGAGTAAGAAGTCTCACAACACCAGGTTAAAGTCCAACAGCTTTATTTGGTAGCAAATACCATAAGCTTCGGAGCACTGCTCCTTCGAAGGAGCAGTGCTCCGAAAGCTTATGGTATTTGCTACCAAATAAACCTGTTGGACTTTAACCTGGTGTTGTGAGACTTCTTACTGTGTTTACCCCAGTCCAACGCTGGCACCTCCACATCATGAGTACCATACAGTTCTACAGGACAACGTTCCGAGCAGACAGGGAGGTGTTGGTCGGTTAAAGGAACCGTGGTGCACGAAAGCTGTGCGGGACCTAGTCGAGAAGAAAATCAAAGCGTACAAAAGGCTCAGAGAGCTTGGCGAAGATAGGGATTTAGAAGAGTATACGGCTTGTAGGAAGGGACTAAAGAAGGAAATTAGGAGAGCCAGAAGGGGTCACGAGAAGGCCCTGGCAGGTAGGATTAAGGAGAACCCTAAGGCGTTCTATAAATATGTGAAGAGTAAAATGATGAGACGTGACGGAATAGGGCCTATAAAAGGTGAAGGCGGGAAAGTCTGTACGGAACCAGTAGAAATGGCAGAGGTGCTTGTTGTAGGGAAATATCCCTTTACCAGTGCAGAATAGAAGTCGAGTCGCAAATCAAGGTTCAAAGCGTGTCTTTATTGTACAATTACTGTGATCCCAGGGAGACCCCCGTAGCCAGCTCAGAAACAGTGGCTTGGCCACGTTGATCTCAATTAAATCACATCAGCTCTGGATCTTTATAGGGATCCAAAATTCGCGCGGGAACATTTGATTATGCCTTTTTTTACACAATGTATAAAGTGGTCTGTCAGTTTCAAAAGTCCCTAGGAAGTTTCATGGATTAGCATTTGTATGGTGTGTGTTCGTGTTAATGGGATTACTTGGTCCTGCCCCGGTGTCTAAATGCGTTTTCCATTACCATCTCTATGTGTCCTCTTATTTAAATTGATCCTATTGTTCCGTGTCTGTGTTTCCTGCTTGTGAGATTGAGTGTTAATGTCATCCTGTCCTGTTGGGTGTCTGGGGTACTTCATTCTTAACCTTTTATCCTTATCTCTTAGTTTATCAGATTTTTATGTCTGCCTTGGCCAGTTTAAAAAATGCAGCTACGTGCTGTTGCTAGGCAGATTAGGGATCTTCCGTAGTTTCTGAAATTCGTGAGTCTCTCAGCTGTGCAGGGGGAGACCCGATTGAATATCCATCCGGGGGTGCCCCTCTGCATTGTTGGCCCGTTATGAGTGGTGCCAATTAGTCCAATAAAAATATGTTTGATGATACAAATATGGTTGTCTGGAAAATTTCCTCCTTCAGTCCCTCCTCTCGTCCAGGGGGTGCCATTCATGGCTGACCCCCCATGGACGACCTTCAGAGGAACAGTGATTTGTACAGCTGTTGTCCTTGCCGTTGTTCCTCCTCTTCTGTGTCGTTGTTAAGTTCTTGCATCTGGATACTGGCAGTGGGTAGCATTCTTGATGTAATATTTGCACATATCACTTTAATACAGGTTAGGCCAAGGCAGAGTGTGAACAGGATGGCTACTACTAGGATTAATCCCTTCATAATATATGCTCCCCAAACTGTGTTAAACAGCCATCCTAACCACCCATCAGTCCCTGTTAACCCCTGTTTAAAGTTATCCAATTGCTTTTGTATCCCGGACATGGCTGCTGTTATGTTTAGTGTCTCGTCGTGTACGTATGTGATGCATTTTTCCTTGATGATGGTGCATACCCCCCCTTGTCTGGCTAGCTGATAGTCCACCGCATATCTCGTTTGTTGTGTGTATAGTCTGAGTTCTGCGAGTTCTTGGTCAATTGCGCCTAATGCTTGTAGGGTGTTGTTTCCTAAAATGGTCAGTCCACATATGAAGAAGTTCCTATTACTGGCACTGATCACCCCTGCGGCGCCTCCCAGGGATAGTGTCCCCAGAAATCCATATCCTAAAGAAGACCCTAGTGTGACAGGGGCCTGCCAGTCGGAGCAAAATTCTGCGCTGATGGCCCTGATCACTATGCGTTTCTGGACATGCCCTTCACTTGGGCATGGAACCGTGAGAGGTCTGATTGTCCCTACGGAAAAGAACCTTGGAGGCCTGTCTGTGGCCGTCATATATACATTTTTAAATAAAAACACGTACCCGTCTTTAACCCGATAACATGCATTACCCCGGGGTCGTTTGACCGCATGGCCCCATCTTGTGGAACCTTCCCTCCCCCTGGACTGTCCACTTGATTGTACCTCTTGGTGAGAATCAAATGGATATGTCCCTGAGGCTGAGCTTACGTGGGTGCCGTTGCACTTGCCACACATAAGCTGCCTACCCGCGGTGACTGCAATGCATTTTTGTTGCTTGCAGTCACAAGTGAAGTGTCCTTCCCGGACCCGGCACTCCTGGAGAGCACAATGTGCCTCAGCGCACGAATCATTTTTAGGGACAAAGGCATGCACGCACCCCCATCCCTCTCCCTTAAAACATTGTGGGTAGTTCCCAAGTGTCTCCTCCGGTTGGGGTCCCGTCCCCCTTAGAATTCCCGGCTCAATGAGCTCTACACACCTTCCTTGTATCCCTTGCTTAAAGTACCCAATATGTTCTTTGCAGGGTGCCCCCGATGTGTCAATAGTGAATAACTCTTGTGGGAGCCACCCTGGTGTTGCGATGAATAGGGAGTTTACTGATCGCGCTGAGGGGTAACAAGCGGTCCTATTCCCATAGATCTGGATGTGTGTTTTCAGGAATAGGTTTCCTTCCATGATTGGTGGTTCTGCTCCCCTAACCCCCATATGTTGGAGTGTATTTACAATGGTCAGGGTTATTATCAGATATGTCCCTGTTCCCATATCGCTCTTTTTTTTTCAACAGTATTTTACAATTACAGTATATACAGAAAATAAACAGGCAATCAAATTAAAAGTAGTTGGTTCCGACGTCTTGATAGTAGATCTGGTCCTGGTTCCTGTGGAAGTTGAATGAGCAAAACGGTATTTTTTAGTTCATTTGTCCTCATATAGTTTTAATTGGGTCCAGTGTTTCCAGACCCCCTGTCCCCTTATATCTATACAGGCACAGGTATCTCCGCTAACAATGACCTCGTAAGGTCCGTCCCATCTTGGGGCAAATCCTGGTTTTGCAGGAAGCACTTTTGTTAATACCCGGCTCCCGGCTTTTGGGACCTCTGGTAATATTTCTGAGTCCCCCTCTGCGTCGACCTGTGCCTGATTAGAAATTACGGACCGGCGCATCCCCTTCAATTGGGTGCTAAGGTCTCGGATGTATTGTCGGATACATCCATTCATTTGTATGTAGTCTTATCAAAAGACATCGCTTTCCCCATTAAAATCACATGCCATACAGTTCCGATCTTTATATGAGTACTCTTACACTATCTCTAATTTGATCATTTGTTTGCGTGCAAGCGCTACACCACAGTACTTCACAAAATAATTATGTCTTTATCAATGCCCAATATAGTATATGAATATATCATACAAAGTTGGTTAAGGCTTTTCAGGATTTGATGTTATTCTTGTGTCTATATGGCAGTGCTATACTGTATAATAAAAATAATCAAGCGGCAGTTGTATCATACCACTTTACACATCGTACCCGTGATATCCAAACCCTTTTAATTTAAGCCGTTTCTTTTTTTAAACTGAGCTCCAGATCGAAACTCCCGCACTCTAGGAAAAGTAACAGGCGCCGAATCAAAATCAAAGCAGGTACAATACATACCAGTTATTTGATTAGGAACATTTTGGTTTCTTAACTGGCTAGGTTTTAAGCTTTGCAGTGCTTTTATATTTGGCAAACCTTGAACCTTGATGGCTCATGAAATTCCGACGGCAGTACATAATTTTAACTAGTTCAGAATACTAAACTATCTGACGTTCGCAAATCGCGATATTCTGCGATTAATACTGTATTTCACTGACTCGATATACTTTAAACTAATTCATAGACCTCAGTCTTTTGTTCCTGCTTTTCTACCTTTCCACAAAATAACTTATTTTCTTCTCTTAACTCCTCAACTAACTCTTATAATTTCTACTTCAAGACAAAGGAAAGAGCACATGCTTCCTTCCAAGGTTTAAATCCTTTCTTAACATTAAAACAAACAACAACAAAGCATCCAGGCAACCACTTTGTTTAAACACACACACACACACATGGAAGCTTCCAAAAGTCATTCCACAGTACATCCTTTTTCATTCAAACTTATCATTTCAGACTGGGATGAGTGTAAAACATTCAAAGAGAATACAGAACATTGATTAAGACAATCGCTTTCATTCTTCTTTCTTTCAAACTGTAATTGACTCAAAACAGAAGTAAATTCGAGAAATCCTATCACTTTAATCTTTAACAGTTTTAACACTCTCCCAGCCCCCTGAGGCTAAACCAAGGTGCAATGTACTGCACCCACTGCCTGTAGCAAACATTCCACAGGAACAAAGAGCTCCCTGCTCTCAATCTAATTACAACAACAACCACCTACATTGGACAAGCTACCAGATCTCACAAACACACTGAAATACAAAAACTAAGATCTCTCCTATCCATCTGCTGCCTTTCCCCTGGCGTAAAAGGCTTATAGGTTGCCTTTGGTTGTGCTAACGTCCCTCCTCTCGTGACTGGCGCTAGATTATAATTTTCTACGTTTTCTTCTGATGCTGGAGCGGTTGTATGTTTCTGCACTGACTCGTATGGGCGCCGAGGGTCCGTTTCCTCTGATCTCTGCGTTATCTCCGCAGTGTGTCTTCTGTGTTCTAATTCCCTCACTCTCTCCTGTAATACTTTAATTTGTTCTGTCTCTTTGTGTCTCTCCTCCATTGAGGCATTTACTTCCTCACTTAGTCCAGCTAACTGGGTCACTAATATTACTCCCATTACTTTTGTTTTGTCCCGTTTAACTCCGTCTACCCACTTTCTTTGATCTTCTAAAGTTTGTGATGCGTTCCACCCGTTCCGTTTCATCTTTGCAACAATCGCTTCTCTGGCTAACAGATACTTCAAAATGAGAGCTACTGCAGTTTCTCCCTTAACAACGTGGTCTGCCATTTTTCTGTCTAGCAGTCCTGCAACCCCCGTATGCTGGCTGCTACAGTAAAAGTGCCTCAACTCTCTCCCTTATCTCCTGTCACTGATACTGCCCCAGCACCGTCTGTATTGCTGTAGGGCCTCGTAGTGAGGTTCCAGTGGGTCTCTTTCCCCTGGGCTCCCCCAACTATTCCTGACACCTCACGCTTGGACTATTTTGTGTTGTCTTATTGGGATGTGTGCTGGTCGTTTAGTGGGTTTGTCCGCCCCTGTTCCCAGCCCCTCTAAGTACAACGCCTCCCGCTCGGCCACCACCCCCACTAGCAGGGTTGATCCGTTACCCCAAAACCGGGTATCCTGCTATGGGCTGTGGTGTTCCCTACAGACGAACAAGGTTATCAAACTCCGCCCGGGTCCCTAATGGATCCTCCGTCGTCGTGTCTCTTGGTCAGGATGGATCGGGTCCCCTTTTCCTCAACACTTACACACATGTATTCTGTTATCAAAGCCCCTGTTATAGTTAGTAACTGTATCGACTCTGAGGTTGTTCGTCCCTTCAGAGTCAGTGTTGTTACCCGATTTACACTGTCCGTGCCTTGCACCCTGAGTGCCTGTGCCTCTTAGCGCCCGCTTCAAAACCCAACCTTAGCGTGGGAGATTTCTCCTCTTAACGTCCAGTTTAGGGTAGGGCACCTTGAGTCAAGCACTCCCTTGTCCTATTGCCTTGGCACAGACAGCGGTTTCATTTACAATCCTGGGTTAGTTACACCAATTAGTTCTGCATGCGGTTCTTATCTTTATATTAGTCTTAATTCCTGTTATCAAATAGCCCAAAACCTGTTATCTTTACCTCTGGTCCTTTACTCCTATTAAAGTTAAAAGTTACTTACCTTCTTCCACGCGGTCGTTCTGACCTGTACCTCTTTAGTGCGGACTTATGTTTCAATTTAAAAACTTAGGCAAGATTATACAGTTCTACAAGACAACAATACTTAAAACAGACAAACCCTAACCCTTAAAGGTACCTCACTTTGAACGGAGACCTGCACTCGCCTTTGACTGCTCTGGATTTGTATCAGATTCGTTTAAATTTGATCCCGACTTTCAAACTGTGGCCATCAGTCAGAAGTCAGATATCAAATCCTGCCGTGACTACGCCATTTTGTTGTAGGGAAATATCCCTTTACCAGTGCAGAATAGAAGTCGAGTCGCAAATCAAGGTTCAAAGCGTGTCTTTATTGTACAATTACTGTGATCCCAGGGAGACCCCCGTAGCCAGCTCAGAAACAGTGGCTTGGCCACGTTGATCTCAATTAAATCACATCAGCTCTGGATCTTTATAGGGATCCAAAATTCGCGCGGGAACATTTGATTATGCCTTTTTTTACACAATGTATAAAGTGGTCTGTCAGTTTCAAAAGTCCCTAGGAAGTTTCATGGATTAGCATTTGTATGGTGTGTGTTCGTGTTAATGGGATTACTTGGTCCTGCCCCGGTGTCTAAATGCGTTTTCCATTACCATCTCTATGTGTCCTCTTATTTAAATTGATCCTATTGTTCCGTGTCTGTGTTTCCTGCTTGTGAGATTGAGTGTTAATGTCATCCTGTCCTGTTGGGTGTCTGGGGTACTTCATTCTTAACCTTTTATCCTTATCTCTTAGTTTATCAGATTTTTATGTCTGCCTTGGCCAGTTTAAAAAATGCAGCTACGTGCTGTTGCTAGGCAGATTAGGGATCTTCCGTAGTTTCTGAAATTCGTGAGTCTCTCAGCTGTGCAGGGGGAGACCCGATTGAATATCCATCCGGGGGTGCCCCTCTGCATTGTTGGCCCGTTATGAGTGGTGCCAATTAGTCCAATAAAAATATGTTTGATGATACAAATATGGTTGTCTGGAAAATTTCCTCCTTCAGTCCCTCCTCTCGTCCAGGGGGTGCCATTCATGGCTGACCCCCCATGGACGACCTTCAGAGGAACAGTGATTTGTACAGCTGTTGTCCTTGCCGTTGTTCCTCCTCTTCTGTGTCGTTGTTAAGTTCTTGCATCTGGATACTGGCAGTGGGTAGCATTCTTGATGTAATATTTGCACATATCACTTTAATACAGGTTAGGCCAAGGCAGAGTGTGAACAGGATGGCTACTACTAGGATTAATCCCTTCATAATATATGCTCCCCAAACTGTGTTAAACAGCCATCCTAACCACCCATCAGTCCCTGTTAACCCCTGTTTAAAGTTATCCAATTGCTTTTGTATCCCGGACATGGCTGCTGTTATGTTTAGTGTCTCGTCGTGTACGTATGTGATGCATTTTTCCTTGATGATGGTGCATACCCCCCCTTGTCTGGCTAGCTGATAGTCCACCGCATATCTCGTTTGTTGTGTGTATAGTCTGAGTTCTGCGAGTTCTTGGTCAATTGCGCCTAATGCTTGTAGGGTGTTGTTTCCTAAAATGGTCAGTCCACATATGAAGAAGTTCCTATTACTGGCACTGATCACCCCTGCGGCGCCTCCCAGGGATAGTGTCCCCAGAAATCCATATCCTAAAGAAGACCCTAGTGTGACAGGGGCCTGCCAGTCGGAGCAAAATTCTGCGCTGATGGCCCTGATCACTATGCGTTTCTGGACATGCCCTTCACTTGGGCATGGAACCGTGAGAGGTCTGATTGTCCCTACGGAAAAGAACCTTGGAGGCCTGTCTGTGGCCGTCATATATACATTTTTAAATAAAAACACGTACCCGTCTTTAACCCGATAACATGCATTACCCCGGGGTCGTTTGACCGCATGGCCCCATCTTGTGGAACCTTCCCTCCCCCTGGACTGTCCACTTGATTGTACCTCTTGGTGAGAATCAAATGGATATGTCCCTGAGGCTGAGCTTACGTGGGTGCCGTTGCACTTGCCACACATAAGCTGCCTACCCGCGGTGACTGCAATGCATTTTTGTTGCTTGCAGTCACAAGTGAAGTGTCCTTCCCGGACCCGGCACTCCTGGAGAGCACAATGTGCCTCAGCGCACGAATCATTTTTAGGGACAAAGGCATGCACGCACCCCCATCCCTCTCCCTTAAAACATTGTGGGTAGTTCCCAAGTGTCTCCTCCGGTTGGGGTCCCGTCCCCCTTAGAATTCCCGGCTCAATGAGCTCTACACACCTTCCTTGTATCCCTTGCTTAAAGTACCCAATATGTTCTTTGCAGGGTGCCCCCGATGTGTCAATAGTGAATAACTCTTGTGGGAGCCACCCTGGTGTTGCGATGAATAGGGAGTTTACTGATCGCGCTGAGGGGTAACAAGCGGTCCTATTCCCATAGATCTGGATGTGTGTTTTCAGGAATAGGTTTCCTTCCATGATTGGTGGTTCTGCTCCCCTAACCCCCATATGTTGGAGTGTATTTACAATGGTCAGGGTTATTATCAGATATGTCCCTGTTCCCATATCGCTCTTTTTTTTTCAACAGTATTTTACAATTACAGTATATACAGAAAATAAACAGGCAATCAAATTAAAAGTAGTTGGTTCCGACGTCTTGATAGTAGATCTGGTCCTGGTTCCTGTGGAAGTTGAATGAGCAAAACGGTATTTTTTAGTTCATTTGTCCTCATATAGTTTTAATTGGGTCCAGTGTTTCCAGACCCCCTGTCCCCTTATATCTATACAGGCACAGGTATCTCCGCTAACAATGACCTCGTAAGGTCCGTCCCATCTTGGGGCAAATCCTGGTTTTGCAGGAAGCACTTTTGTTAATACCCGGCTCCCGGCTTTTGGGACCTCTGGTAATATTTCTGAGTCCCCCTCTGCGTCGACCTGTGCCTGATTAGAAATTACGGACCGGCGCATCCCCTTCAATTGGGTGCTAAGGTCTCGGATGTATTGTCGGATACATCCATTCATTTGTATGTAGTCTTATCAAAAGACATCGCTTTCCCCATTAAAATCACATGCCATACAGTTCCGATCTTTATATGAGTACTCTTACACTATCTCTAATTTGATCATTTGTTTGCGTGCAAGCGCTACACCACAGTACTTCACAAAATAATTATGTCTTTATCAATGCCCAATATAGTATATGAATATATCATACAAAGTTGGTTAAGGCTTTTCAGGATTTGATGTTATTCTTGTGTCTATATGGCAGTGCTATACTGTATAATAAAAATAATCAAGCGGCAGTTGTATCATACCACTTTACACATCGTACCCGTGATATCCAAACCCTTTTAATTTAAGCCGTTTCTTTTTTTAAACTGAGCTCCAGATCGAAACTCCCGCACTCTAGGAAAAGTAACAGGCGCCGAATCAAAATCAAAGCAGGTACAATACATACCAGTTATTTGATTAGGAACATTTTGGTTTCTTAACTGGCTAGGTTTTAAGCTTTGCAGTGCTTTTATATTTGGCAAACCTTGAACCTTGATGGCTCATGAAATTCCGACGGCAGTACATAATTTTAACTAGTTCAGAATACTAAACTATCTGACGTTCGCAAATCGCGATATTCTGCGATTAATACTGTATTTCACTGACTCGATATACTTTAAACTAATTCATAGACCTCAGTCTTTTGTTCCTGCTTTTCTACCTTTCCACAAAATAACTTATTTTCTTCTCTTAACTCCTCAACTAACTCTTATAATTTCTACTTCAAGACAAAGGAAAGAGCACATGCTTCCTTCCAAGGTTTAAATCCTTTCTTAACATTAAAACAAACAACAACAAAGCATCCAGGCAACCACTTTGTTTAAACACACACACACACACATGGAAGCTTCCAAAAGTCATTCCACAGTACATCCTTTTTCATTCAAACTTATCATTTCAGACTGGGATGAGTGTAAAACATTCAAAGAGAATACAGAACATTGATTAAGACAATCGCTTTCATTCTTCTTTCTTTCAAACTGTAATTGACTCAAAACAGAAGTAAATTCGAGAAATCCTATCACTTTAATCTTTAACAGTTTTAACACTCTCCCAGCCCCCTGAGGCTAAACCAAGGTGCAATGTACTGCACCCACTGCCTGTAGCAAACATTCCACAGGAACAAAGAGCTCCCTGCTCTCAATCTAATTACAACAACAACCACCTACATTGGACAAGCTACCAGATCTCACAAACACACTGAAATACAAAAACTAAGATCTCTCCTATCCATCTGCTGCCTTTCCCCTGGCGTAAAAGGCTTATAGGTTGCCTTTGGTTGTGCTAACGTCCCTCCTCTCGTGACTGGCGCTAGATTATAATTTTCTACGTTTTCTTCTGATGCTGGAGCGGTTGTATGTTTCTGCACTGACTCGTATGGGCGCCGAGGGTCCGTTTCCTCTGATCTCTGCGTTATCTCCGCAGTGTGTCTTCTGTGTTCTAATTCCCTCACTCTCTCCTGTAATACTTTAATTTGTTCTGTCTCTTTGTGTCTCTCCTCCATTGAGGCATTTACTTCCTCACTTAGTCCAGCTAACTGGGTCACTAATATTACTCCCATTACTTTTGTTTTGTCCCGTTTAACTCCGTCTACCCACTTTCTTTGATCTTCTAAAGTTTGTGATGCGTTCCACCCGTTCCGTTTCATCTTTGCAACAATCGCTTCTCTGGCTAACAGATACTTCAAAATGAGAGCTACTGCAGTTTCTCCCTTAACAACGTGGTCTGCCATTTTTCTGTCTAGCAGTCCTGCAACCCCCGTATGCTGGCTGCTACAGTAAAAGTGCCTCAACTCTCTCCCTTATCTCCTGTCACTGATACTGCCCCAGCACCGTCTGTATTGCTGTAGGGCCTCGTAGTGAGGTTCCAGTGGGTCTCTTTCCCCTGGGCTCCCCCAACTATTCCTGACACCTCACGCTTGGACTATTTTGTGTTGTCTTATTGGGATGTGTGCTGGTCGTTTAGTGGGTTTGTCCGCCCCTGTTCCCAGCCCCTCTAAGTACAACGCCTCCCGCTCGGCCACCACCCCCACTAGCAGGGTTGATCCGTTACCCCAAAACCGGGTATCCTGCTATGGGCTGTGGTGTTCCCTACAGACGAACAAGGTTATCAAACTCCGCCCGGGTCCCTAATGGATCCTCCGTCGTCGTGTCTCTTGGTCAGGATGGATCGGGTCCCCTTTTCCTCAACACTTACACACATGTATTCTGTTATCAAAGCCCCTGTTATAGTTAGTAACTGTATCGACTCTGAGGTTGTTCGTCCCTTCAGAGTCAGTGTTGTTACCCGATTTACACTGTCCGTGCCTTGCACCCTGAGTGCCTGTGCCTCTTAGCGCCCGCTTCAAAACCCAACCTTAGCGTGGGAGATTTCTCCTCTTAACGTCCAGTTTAGGGTAGGGCACCTTGAGTCAAGCACTCCCTTGTCCTATTGCCTTGGCACAGACAGCGGTTTCATTTACAATCCTGGGTTAGTTACACCAATTAGTTCTGCATGCGGTTCTTATCTTTATATTAGTCTTAATTCCTGTTATCAAATAGCCCAAAACCTGTTATCTTTACCTCTGGTCCTTTACTCCTATTAAAGTTAAAAGTTACTTACCTTCTTCCACGCGGTCGTTCTGACCTGTACCTCTTTAGTGCGGACTTATGTTTCAATTTAAAAACTTAGGCAAGATTATACAGTTCTACAAGACAACAATACTTAAAACAGACAAACCCTAACCCTTAAAGGTACCTCACTTTGAACGGAGACCTGCACTCGCCTTTGACTGCTCTGGATTTGTATCAGATTCGTTTAAATTTGATCCCGACTTTCAAACTGTGGCCATCAGTCAGAAGTCAGATATCAAATCCTGCCGTGACTACGCCATTTTGTTGTAGGGAAATATCCCTTTACCAGTGCAGAATAGAAGTCGAGTCGCAAATCAAGGTTCAAAGCGTGTCTTTATTGTACAATTACTGTGATCCCAGGGAGACCCCCGTAGCCAGCTCAGAAACAGTGGCTTGGCCACGTTGATCTCAATTAAATCACATCAGCTCTGGATCTTTATAGGGATCCAAAATTCGCGCGGGAACATTTGATTATGCCTTTTTTTACACAATGTATAAAGTGGTCTGTCAGTTTCAAAAGTCCCTAGGAAGTTTCATGGATTAGCATTTGTATGGTGTGTGTTCGTGTTAATGGGATTACTTGGTCCTGCCCCGGTGTCTAAATGCGTTTTCCATTACCATCTCTATGTGTCCTCTTATTTAAATTGATCCTATTGTTCCGTGTCTGTGTTTCCTGCTTGTGAGATTGAGTGTTAATGTCATCCTGTCCTGTTGGGTGTCTGGGGTACTTCATTCTTAACCTTTTATCCTTATCTCTTAGTTTATCAGATTTTTATGTCTGCCTTGGCCAGTTTAAAAAATGCAGCTACGTGCTGTTGCTAGGCAGATTAGGGATCTTCCGTAGTTTCTGAAATTCGTGAGTCTCTCAGCTGTGCAGGGGGAGACCCGATTGAATATCCATCCGGGGGTGCCCCTCTGCATTGTTGGCCCGTTATGAGTGGTGCCAATTAGTCCAATAAAAATATGTTTGATGATACAAATATGGTTGTCTGGAAAATTTCCTCCTTCAGTGCTCAATGAGTATTTTGCCTCGGTTTTCACAGAGGAGAAGGACGTGGGTGGATGTACTGCGGCCGTGCGGTAGACTGAAAGGATTGAGTATGTGGACTTTAAGAAAGAGGTTGTGCTGGAATCTTTGAATGGTATCAAGATAGATAAGTCGCCGGGTCCGGATGGGATGTACCCCAGGTTACTGTGGGAGGCGAGGGAAAAGATTGCAGAGCCTCTGGCGATGATCTTTGCGTCGTTGATAGAGACGGGAGAGGTATTGGAGGAGTGCGGATGTGGTTCCTATTTTAAAGAAGGGGAATAGGGATAGCCCAGGTAATTACCGACTGGTGAGTCTAACCTCAGTGGTTGGTAAACTGATGGAGAAGATCCTGAGGGACAGGATATATGAGCATTTGGAGAGGTTTAGTATGCTCAAGAATACTCAGCATGGCTTTGTCAAGGGCAGATCGTGCCTTACGAGCCTGGTGGAGTTCTTCGAAAATGTGACTAAACACATTGACAAAGGGAAGGCGGTAGATGTGGTTTATATGGATTTTAGCAAGGCATTCGATAAGGTCCCCCATGCAAGGCTTCTAGAAAAAGTGAGAGGGCATGGGATCCAAGGGGCTGCTGCCCGGTGGATCCAGAACTGGCTTGCCCAAAGGGGGCAGAGAGTGGGTATAGATGGGTCTTTTTCTAAATGGAGGTCGGTCACCAGTGGTGTGCCCCAGGGATCTGTTCTGGGACCCTTGCTGTTTGTCATTTTCATAAATGACCTGGATGAGGAAGCGGAGGGATGGGTTGGTAAGTTTGCCGACGACACGAAGGTTGGTGGGGTTGTGGATAGTCTGGAGGGATGTCAGAAGTTACAGAGGGACATAGATAGGATGCAAGACTGGGCGGACAAGTGGCAGATGGACTTCAACCCAGATAAATGTGTCGTGGTCCATTTCGGTCGGTCAAATGGGATGAAGGAGTACAATATAAAGGGAAAGACTCTTAGTACTGTAGAGGATCAGAAGGACCTTGGGGTCCGGGTCCATAGGACTCTGAAATTGGCCCCGCAGGTGGAGGAGGTGGTTTTTGGTGTGTTGGCCTTTATCAATCAAGGGATTGAGTTTAGGAGTCCGGGGTTAATGATGCAGCTATATAAGACCCTCGTCAGACCCCACTTGGAGTACTGTGCTCAGTTCTGGTCGCCTCACTATAGGAAGGATGTGGAAAAGATTGAAAGGGTGCAGAGGAGATTTACAAGCATGTTGCCTGGATTGAGTGACATGCCTTATGAGGATAGGCTGAGGGAGCTCGGTCTTTTCTCTTTGGAGAGACGAAGGATGAGAGGAGACCTAATAGAGGTATACAAGATGTTGAGAGGCATAGATCGGGTGGACTCTCAGAGGCTTTTTCCCAGGGTGGAAATGTCTGCTACGAGAGGACACAGGTTTAAGGTACAGGGGAGATGTTAGGGGTAAGTTTTCACACAGAGGGCAGTGGGCGAGTGGAATCGGCTGCCGTCAGTGGTGGTGGAGGCGAACTCAATATGGTCTTTTAAGAGACTCCTGGATGAGTACATGGAGCGTAATAGGATGGAGGGTTATAGGTAGGTCTAGAAGGTAGGGATGTGTTCGGCACAACTTGTGGGCCGAAGGGCCTGTTTGTGCTGTAGTTTTTCTATGTTTCTATATTAGGCTAGGAGAATGGGCCGGAATCTGACAGATGGAGTTTAACATGGATAAGTGTGAGGTTATCCATTTTGGCTGGAAAAATAAAAGGGTAAGTTATTATTTAACTGAGAAACGGATTCAAAGTGCATCAGTACATGAATCAAAGGATGTGGTTATGCAGGTGCAGCATATAATCATAGAATCCCTACAGTGCAGAAAGAGGCCATCTGGCCCATCGAGTCTGCACCGACCACAATCCCACCCAGACCCTATCCCCATATCCCAACATATGTACCCACTAATTCCCCTAGCCTACGCATCTTGGGATACTAAGGGGCAATTTAGCATGGCCAATCAACCTAACCCGCACATCTTTGGACTGTGGGAGGAAACCGGAGCACCCGGAGGAAACCCACGCAGACATGGGGAGAATGTGAAAACTCCACACAGACAGTGACCCAAGCCAGGAATCGAACCCAGGTCCCTGGAGCTGTGAAGCAGCAGTGCTAACCACTGTGCTACCATGCCGCCATAAGAAAGGCAAATAGAATCTTGGCAGTTATTGCAAAAGGACTGGATTTTAAAAGTAAAGAAGTGTTGTTGCAATTGTATAAGGCGTTGGTGAGACCACATCTGGACTATTGTGTCCAGTTTGGTCTCCTTACTTGCAGAAGGATGTGCTGGCACTGGAGGCAGTTCAGAGGAGGTTGAATTGTTTGGGCTTGTACTCACTGGAGTTCAGAAGAATGAGGGGGGATCTGATTGATGTATAATGCTAAAGGAGATTGATAAGGTGGACATTGAGCAGATGTCAACATATTCGAACAGATAGATATGTTTCTGATGAAAAGTGGGATAAAGGACTATGGGGAGCAGGCAGGAAAGTGGAGTTGAGACCAGGATAAGATCAGCCATGGTGGAGTGGTTTCAAAGGACTAAATTACCTACTCCTGTTCTGAATTCCGATGTTCCTATGTTGGATCGAATCAAAAGTACCAAGGATGCGGATATCTGAAATAAAAACTGAAAATGCTGGAAAACCTCCGCGGGGCAAATTTTCCCTTTCCGCCCACGGAAATCATAGCAAGTGAGGGGTGGAACGTGGAAGGCTCCGTTGACTTTGGGTGGGGTTTTCCAGTTTCGGAGCAGACACAGCCGGAAAATCCCACCCAGCAGATCTGGAAGCATTTGTGGAGAGAAAAATATGAATCTTTTTAACTTGCATGACTTCTTCAAAACCAAAGAGAGCGAGGAATGTGATGGAGCAAAGTAGAAGGTCAGTGTTAGGTGGGAGCTGGATGAAATTGCAGCAAAGTGCAGGATACAAGACAGAGGAAGTGTTAATGGCAGTGTGAGGGACTAGGAGAGGTGCTGACAGAGGTATTAAGGTAAACAGCAGAATGCGTTAATAGGAGATGCGTTGGACATTGGGATACTTTTGAACTTGTATAATGTTTGAAATGATACTGGAAACTTGTACTTCTGGTGTGCTAAGTGTAATTTACAATATGTAAATTGTAAATTTAAACTTAAAACTCCATGCTGCTAGACAGGTCTAGTGGACTCCATGCTGAGAGCCGGGCCTGGATTGGGACAGGGAGGGAGAGCATGTGTATGTGCATGTCTATCTGTGTGTGTGAGAGAGAAAAAAAGAGTATGTTTGTGACACAGAGTAGAATGCACATGTTTTTGTTTACCTGAGAGTGGAGTCAGTGCGTGAGCGTGATTGTATGAGAGAAACAAGAGTTGCGTGGACATACACAGTAGAGGTGACAAAGGATGCAATGATTCATTGTCAGTTACTGGAGCTCAGCCTCTGTCTCAATTGGGACTTGAATAAACAAGTTGTGGGTTAATGTCCCACTCCAGTACATGCAGCCCTGCGCTCCAGGATTCCTGCACTGTTGTGGGCATCGTATTTTGGATGAAACATTAAATGGAGACACTATTGACCTGTTCATGGGACAGGGAATATCTTGTATATTCTGTGAGGAGCTGGGAGTTCTCGCAGTGTCCTGGACCAACATCACTGTCTTCTCCAACATGAGCAGAAACTCTCTCCATCTGCCAAATCTCTTTGGTTGTCTATGAAAGTTTATTGTGAGCTGATTGCTGCAGTGTTGGATCTTCAGAAACCATCTCTGGTATGTGAAAATGTTCAGATCCTTCAGCTGATGGGAAGGGTTCTATATAAATATCAGATCTTTCTTCTTTATAGAGGTTAAATTGTTACTTCACAATGGGACTAGAGAATTTATGTTACTTATTAAACAGATTCTGAGGGAATTTGATACTGTTAGAAAAGTTGAGCAAAATTCCACACTTAGGGTAAAATAATATATTGATGTGGCAAAGACTGCTTATATGATTAAGTAGCCAGTTAGTATCAGTAGCTTGGATGCTGTCTCAATGCTGGCAATGTAGACCAAGGGTTTCCTCCGGGTCCTCCGGTTTCCTCCCACAGTCCAAAGATGTGCGGGTTAGGTTGATTGGCCATGCTAAAATTGCCCCTTAGTGTCCTGAGGTGCGTAGGTTAGAGGGGTTAACGGGTAAATATGTAGGGATATGGTGGTAGGGCCTGGGTGGGATTGTGGTCGGTGCAGACTCGATGGGCCAAATTGCCTCTTTCTGCACTGTAGGGTTTCTATGATTCTAAGGCAATGCCTGGTATCTTCAAAAGATTAGGAGGAGCCTATAATAGAGAGGGATGACAAATAATTGTTGGAACAACAGACACCCTGCCTCATGATGTCTGTAAAATGTATAATGTGAATCTAAAACAGGCAAAGTTGGAATTTGAACAATATACTGTTTAAGACCATAAGACATAGGAGCGGAAGTAAGGCCATTCGGCCCATCGAGTCCACTCCACCATTCAATCATGGTTGATTTCAACTCCATTTACCCGCTCTCTCCCCATAGCCCTTAATTCCTCGAGAAATCAAGAATTTATCAATTTCTGTCTTGAAGACGCTCAACGTCTCGGCTTCCACAGCCCTCTGTGGCAATGAATTCCACAGACCTACCACTCTCTGGCTGAAGAAATTTCTCCTCATCTCTGTTCTAAAGTGACTCCCTTTTATTCGAAGGCTGTGCCCCCGCGTCCTAGTCTCCCCTGCTAATGGAAACAACTTCCCTACGTCCATCCTATCTAAGCCGTTCATTATCTTGTAAGTTTCTATTAGATCTCCCCTCAACCTCCTAAACTCCAATGAATATAATCCCACGATCCTCAGACGTTCATCGTATGTCAGGCCTACCATTCCTGGGATCATCCGTGTGAATCTCCGCTGGACCCGCTCCAGTGCCAGTATGTCCTTCCTGAGGTGTGGGGCCTAAAATTGCTCACAGTACTCCAAATGGGGCCTAACCAGTGCTTTATAAAGCCTCAGAAGTACATCCCTGCTTTTGTATTCCAAGCCTCTTGAGATAAATGACAACATTACATTTGCTTTCTTAATTACGGACTCAACCTGCAAGTTTACCTTTAGAGAATCCTGGACTAGGATTCCCAAGTCCCTTTGCACTTTAGCATTATGAATTTTGTCACCGTTTAGAAAATAGTCCATGCCTCTATTCTTTTTTCCAAAGTGCAAGACCTCGCACTTGCCCACGTTGAATTTCATCAGCCACTTCTTGGACCACTCTCCTAAACTGTCTAAATCTTTCTGCAGCCTCCCCACCTCCTCAATACTACCTGCCCCTCCACCTATCTTTGTATCATCGGCAAACTTGGCCAGAATGCCCCCAGTCCCGTCATCTAGATCGTTAATATATAAAGAGAATAGCTGTGGCCCCAACACTGAACCCTGCGGGACACCACTTGTCACCGGTTGCCATTCTGAGAAAGAACCTTTTATCCCAACTCTCTGCCTTCTGTCTGACAGCCAATCGTCAATCCATGTTAGTACCTTGCCTCGAATACCATGGGCCCTTATTTTACTCAGCAGTCTCCCGTGAGGCACCTTGTCAAAGGTTTATGTGATTGTCACTTTATAAATGCCTCAGTTTTTCAGTGGGGTAGTGTCTGCTTCAGAGGCCTTTCTCTGAGGTACTGCTCTCTCAACGTGTTGGCAAATAAACAATCGTTCTGCACCCGAGGACTCCTGAGGTATTTTGTATAATAATGTACTCCACAACAACTGGTATCATAAGCAAGATACACATATTGGATAATCAGAATGGCTCTGCAAAAAGGGTAAGTATATTTCATTTACCAGCCGAAGTTAATACCTGCCTGAAAATGATCTGGTCGAGTATCAGAGAATCTGGGAGACGAGAACTCAGGACCTGAGGTAGGGGGCAGAGCTGTGCAGGTGGGCTAGCGGGGTTGAAGCCACATTAGATAGACCAGGCCACCACTGAGTCATTGAGAGCACAGGTGGGCCATTTGAGTTGAAAGCGCTCAGGCATGACGTTCAGTTTATAAGATCGCAGTCATAAAATCCCATAGAATACATACAATGCAGAAGGGGGCCATTTGGCAAATTGAGTCTCCACCAACTCTCTGACAGAACATGCCACCCAGACTCTATCCCCAAGACCCCACCCCGTTGATCCCTCTAACTTAAACAAGGGGTAATTTTAGCATGGCCAAACTGCACATTTTTGAACTAGCCATACAGGCGGGCAAACACTCAGGTGAAGCTGTTTTGACAGAGCAGCATCTGGTTGAAGCTGTACAGCATACCCACATGCAATCAAGTTGGTAAAAGCCATCCGTGCATGTTCAAAAACAAACTGTGCAGAAATGGGCAGTGATAAAATGCCACCAGGAAAAGAGGAAGAGTGGACTTTGACTGGGGAGCTGAAGAGAGCACCATGGACTTTGACTGAGGAGCTGAGGGCTCCATCACGGGATTCATAATAGAACAGCAGTCACAATTAGTTAAGAAAATGTAGAAGGATGGTTGGAACCAACATAATACACCCAAGAATAAAAGTGCTGGTGCGTGGGACAGAAGGAGGACAAAGAACAGAAAGTGTAATGGTCGTCACCAATTTATATTTATAATTGGTTAGTCAAATGAATGAAATCCAGAAAAGTAGGTGGCTGCAGTTTGCAGCAACACCACTGAACACAAAAGGGTGGGGCCATTCTCAAATGATAAACCAGTCACCAACCGGCACTTTGGGCAAGGAGACTAAGCCCATGGCCACTGGCCATAACCAGGATTAGTAAACCTACAAAACAGGGTAAGACCAAACCTAAAGGAACTTGAATTTGCTGAGGAGTGGGGAGGTGGGGGGATAACATCATTTTACCTTGTCCGAAGGCTTAGAAAACTAATTGATAAAATGAAAAAAATAAGTTGGCCAAACTGTAAGTGACATATGATTCTCTTTTTGTGAAAAAAAAATGCAACCATTAATCAAAGACCATTCAGAGCTGGACCTTGTCGACAGAGAAAGGCACAGCTCCTTATATGATTCCGAAGAGAGAAGCTTTCCCCAGTCTACCCCCAAAACTAGAAATAGAATCCAGTTCGGAGTCCACTTGTGAAGCCTCGCTGAGCCACATGAAAATTCAATCATTTATTCCCCTTTCCTTTTACGAAGTTAAAGTTCAAACAAGGCAAATAAATGAACTGTTTTCAATTTGAGATATGCTCGTAAGAATTTTTGTTTATTTTAGTGTTTAGATCCCGAGGAAAAAAATGTAGACTCAGTTTGAACTAAACTTCATTTAATTTGAACTGCTGTGAAATTCCATTGAAAAGAAATTTAAACTGTGCTACAATTCAAAAGGGTTGTGTTTGAATTTGAAACTAAGCCAGTTTGTTCCCAAAACAAAGATAAATAAAGCCTGTTGTTTGGCAGCGATCCAATTTAGACTTTTCAGAACATTTGAGTTTAAACTATGAACTATTAAGATTTTTTTCAAACTTGGTTAAGTAGCAAACATCAGAAATTTAAATTGAAAATTGATTTAAATGAGAAAAAAGATAGACTAAAGATGAAATTTGGGCCTCTCCATCGGTAGGACTTGAATGGCAATTATACGATGGGCAGGAAAAATAGAATCTCAGACGAAACCTTACAACCTCTGGATGACTCTTTGTTACAGTGGCTCTGATGAAGGGTCACCCAGACTCAAAACGTTGGCTCCATTCTCTCTCCACAGATGCTGTCAGACCTGCTTTTCTGTTTTTGTTTCAGATTCCAGCATCTGCAGAATTTTGCTTTCATCTTAGTATATTTCAGATGCTGTTTGAAATGCCAAAAAAAGAGAAATTAAGTCTCAATCTTTTCTTGTATGTGGTTCCTTTGTACATATAAGTGCTATTTTATGTCAGCTTGTTAACCCTCTGTAGTCTGGTCTTGTATGTTGTTTTAATTTTTTTCCTTCCTTGCTTAATGTACGTATCCCATTCTTCCAGAAGTGCATGGAGTTATGAAAGTGTGAATGTGATTACTGCATGTGCCTAAATTTGAGAATCTTGTGTGTTATTTTTGTTTTATGTGGATGTTCATGGATTTGTTTAATTATTGGTTTTGGCAAATAAAAAATAAGATCATAAATAACATGACTAAGGAGGGCTGGGACCCAACTTGGACCGCAGAGAAGCAGAAGGAATAGTGGAATTAACAAATGAAAGGAAAAAGGGAGATAGAAATATTGATTCTGTGTAAATGTCACCTTGTTATGTCAGTCAGGGAAATCAGAGGTAGGGCTGCTAACTCATCAAAAGGGACAATTACTAAAAGAACAACAGGCACTTTGAACCAGACTTGCCCACAACACAAAATGGGAATTAACTTTCTGATAGCAGACTGATGAATTGATCCATTCCACCTCATGTACAATAGGACCCTGGGCTTTAATTAACATTCTGGCAGAATTACAGAAAGCAGCTTAAAACTATTGCTGAAATAATTTTAAAATTGGAAAAGTTTAAGTTTATTTATTATTGTCACAAGTAGGCTTACACTAACATTGCAATGAAGTTACTGTGAAAATCCCCTAGTCGCCACACTGCAGCGCCTGTTTGGGTACTCTGAGGGAGAATTTAGCATGGCCAATGCACCTAACATCGCTGGCATCGTTTAAGACATATCTGGATAGTCACATGAACAGTCTGGGAATGGAGGGATACAAATGAATGGTCTAGTTGGACCAATGAGCGGCACAGGCTTGGAGGGCCAAAGGGCCTGTTTCCTGTGCTGTACTCTTCTTTGTTCTTTGTTCTAACCAGCACGTCTTTTAGGCTGTGGGAGGAAACCGGAGCACCTGGAGGAAACACACGGAGACATGGGGAGAACATGAAGACTCCGCACAGACAGTGATCCAAGCCAGGAATCAAACCTGGATCCCTGTCTCTGTGAGGCCGCAGTGCTAACCATTGTGCCACCATGCACAATAATTTAGTGGGTTACCTTTGGAAAAAATGATTATTTAAAGGAAAGAAGCAAAGAATAAAAACTTGTTAATGCCTGGAATCAAATAGGTTTGTTATATTTTTTTAAGAAATGAGAATACTTTCTTAAACTGTAAAGTCTCCGCAGAAAAATTGAATAAGATAAGACAGTAACTAATGCAGATGTAAAATGGTATGACAAAATAGGAAATAAATGTAGGGAAAAAGGACACAATTTACAAATCTTTAAGAGAACTGAATTTGATAATCTAGTCATCACAAAGGAGATAAGCTGGTGTTAGGGACCCCTTTGACATGTAATAATTAATATGGCTTAAAGTATAACAAAAAATATTTTTAATGAGAAAAATCAGGACAATAAAGAAATTAACTTTAAGAGAATCTTAAGATAATCATGAGATAGAGAATAGAAAAGGGCATTTTTGGTTGAAACAATTTGAAGATCAAGGAGAACAAAAGTATGGAATAAGAATTGATCACAAGATGGATTTGGGTGAAGAAGGCATGGAAACAGATGGGTAGAAGCCTTTCCCACGTGTGACTGCTCAGCCATCACTGGGGCTCAAAGAATGTTGGAGGAAGTAATTCCTCGGTGGGTCATACCATTGCGGATAGGTTTAGGTCAGGACACATGTTTCACTGGGTGAGTGCTCAGGGAAGTATGTAAATAGTTTGGGATAAAACCAAATCCCACAATCCCTACCATCCACAAAGTTCAGCTGTGATCGAAAGAATGAGCAGAACATAAAAGAAAGCACTAGCTAAGGCCATTCAGGACACAGGCTGAAGTTGGGTAGATTTACTACCCAATTAGAGCAACACCTAACACCTAATCACGGGACTAACTCCGTATGAGCTGATGACTGACAGAGCTATGAGGTGACGTGAAATTAGATGGAGAAGAGATAGGACCAAGGAGAGAGAGTGAGATAGTTTGTAAGGGAACTGTGTAAACAGCTACATTGATTAAAATAGGAGATGAGAAATCAGCAGACTTTATGCAACATAGAGGAGGATGCCATGACGGAACAAGCTAAGGTACCCGGAATTGGGGGAAATGGGATGGTTAAAATTGCACCTGACAACCCCGGAATTGCACCCACATGGATAGGACCGTAGAAGATTATTATGACCAGCAATTCATGCGCCTCTGGATATCAAACACTGGAAGCACTGGTCACAGCCAAAACATTTCACAAATTGATTCAGCTTTACAGAACTAACAACAACTGACTGGTGATGACTGGGACAATTGGCTGCTTACTTTACAGAATGCCAATTGCCAAAGTAACCTTTGAGGGACTAATGATCTTTGATATGAGAGTCCTGAGTGCCACCATAACTTTGATACTACTAAAAGGGCTCTGGTACACCTCGACTAACGCGGAATGCAACACATCATGCTGAATGTAACACTGGGAGAGTGAGTGACTTTAAACTGCAGTTAGGTCTGCTACCGCTGGGACACAGAAGCATCAGGGACAGGACAGACGCCACTGGGTGATGGGGATTATTTGGAACGTCCAACTCAGTTATCTAAATTTCCGGAATTAAACATCTTTTGCTTCAATAACGCAAATTGGGAAAAGAAGTTTGAATTTATTTGTGAAAAGGAGTGACATATTTACGCAATATGCTTAACAGGTGCCCAGATTACAAACTCCCATCGCAAAAATTCTAGGTGGGCCAAGCATAGCAAAGAGGATTTCATCAAAATGCATGTTGATAAACATTGCTGCTACTGCTTTTAATTCAGGGTCCATAGTTAACTCTATTGATCTGGCAGCCGTGGAGGCCCATATCCTGAGCTAACAACTTAAGGCAACTCTAGCAAAGGGGTAGAGAATTCAAAACATTAAAATAAACATGGACCAAGACTTGACATAGTTGATTTGTCTACCGTGTTAGGAAGCCATGCAGGAACCATTAATAAACTGATTAAGATAGGGAAGAACATTTTGGACGATGTCAGCAGGAATTATGTTTGCAGTACACATGGGTGCTTGAACAGACACGGGAAAAAATGAACCAAATTAATGAAGGGGTGGTTCCCTTATGGGTAACAAAAGCACACCTATTTAATCTTTCATGACACAAGGAACACAGACTAACCATTACCAGATCAGGGTTCAAACACATGTATATAGAACTAACATCGAATGTATTATGGATGACAATATATGAACCGGTATTGTATTAATAGTATCCGTTATACCCACATTAGCACCTGACAGTGTTATTTTGAGTAGAGAATCTCGGGGAAGTTAGAGGACATCATTATCTTAAATACTAAAATGTTCCATTCTATGCTGTCGAAATAGAGGGAAACATTATCAGTAAGCATTAGATAGGTGTATAGTAGAAACCACCTCAGTAGTGTAGGCACATGTGATATACGAAGCAGAAGAGGTGGGTGCAGATTTAATGCTGTAGTGAATTGAATAATTGAGTCTATTCTGGCCTGAAAAGAGCCAATCCACATTGCATACCTGGGTAAAGAGGGGTTTTGTATGACAATATGGTAACAGAACATTCGATATGGGAACAATCAGCTCTGCTCCAGAACTAATCATACAGGCTGTTTCAACCCGCTAGTACTGACAAGGGTAGGGAAGGTGGAACTAGTGGAAATATACAAGAGAGGAACAGTTGACACGTAAATCACAGGAAGTGTGAGGGGCAATTTGACACAGTATTTAAATCAGTATTCCTAGGCAATTCCCTTCCTGCCAGAACATCTGACAATGATTCAAAATCAGGCTACGGGAATATATAGAACATACTATGGAGTTCAGCAACATGCCTGTGCCTTAGTGGACAGTATTGATCAGATTGACACGTCCACATGGTGGGAAGATCTGTGCAATTGGGGCTCAAACATACAAATAAGCCCTTGGATTTGCATTATGTCTTGGTCATAATCAAAATGATATTGAGGTTATTCATGAAGGCTCACCTTCTCGACCCTGCCCCTCGCATGAGGTGTGGCGATCTTCAAGTTAAAACACCACTGGTCAGCTCTCTCCTTCAAAAGGAGAGCAGCCTATGGTCATCTCGGACTATGGCAACTTTACCTTTTACGTTACTTTACTTTTTATTGATTATGTACCTAACTTGCCTTATTTTCCAGACTAGAAAGGCACACAAGAAGTGGTTATGCAGAATTAGATTTGGTAATTGGGGTAATAAGGTAAGGGATCATCTGCTGTCATAAAGGATCAACTAATGCAGATGGTTTGACCATATACCTTTATGAACCTAAGCTGGATATCTGGCCAATATCAATAGTGGTGGAGAGTAAAGGAAGCAATCAGCATCTAAGAATTAGCCACCTTGGGCTAGACCGATAGTCAATAAAGGGGACAATATAAGAGGGAAATAACATATGTTTTATTACAATAACTTTATTAGGGCAAATAGTGAGTATGGCTTCATAAAATGCCCACAGTGCAGAAGAAGGCCATTGGCCCATCGAATCTGCATTGACTCTTCAATACAACATCCTACCCAGACCCCATCCCCGCAGTCCACGCATCCACTCCACTAATCCTCCTAAACTACACATCTTCAGACACTAAGGGCCAATTAGCATTGCCAATCAACCTAATCTGCACATCTTTGGACTGTGGGAGCATCCCGAAGAAACAAACACAGACATGGGGAGAATGTGCAAACTCCACACAGACAGTCCCCCAAGGCTGAAATTGAACCCAGGTCCGTGGCGCTGTGAGGCAGCAGTGCTAACCACTGTGCAATCATACCACCCTTATTAAGGAATCTTTATAAGGTTTAAATGTCTCATCAAAAGGGACTAGGGAATCAATGTAAAACTGTCAGAAAGTTTAAGTAAAGTTCCACAATAAGAGGAAAAGAACATGTTGTTTTAAAGAAAAACTGCTTACGCGGTTAAGCAACTAGCCGAGTGAACACTTTAGTGCCTTAAAGCAAGGCCAAACCTGGTAGCAACAAAGGATTAGGAGGAGCCACAGAGATAGGAAGACAGATAACTCTTGGAACAACTGCCTTGTGGTGTCTGTAAATTGTTTAATATGAATCAATAACAGGCAGAATTGGAATTTAAGCAATATGTTTCTCTCTAACTGCATAAATGTCTCAGTTTTTCAGTGGGATAGAGATGGCTTCAGAGGCCTTTCTTTGAGGTAGTGCGCTCCGAACGTGTTGGCTAATAAATTATTATTCTGTACCTGAGGACTCGTGAGATTATTTTATATAATAATTTACTACACAACAATCAATAATGTGATGGCAGGGGTCATAAACCCATCCTTTCTGGATGTATCACAGCCTGGTATGGCTCCTGCTCTGACTATACACAAGAAATTGCAAAGTGTTGTGAACGTAGCCCAGTCCATCCGCAACCCAGCCTCCCATCCATTGACGCAGTCTGCACTTCCCACTGCCTTGGAAAAGAAGCCAGCATAATCAATAGCTCCACGCACCCCCAACATACTCTCTTCCACCTTCTTCAGTCAGAGAAAAGATACAAAAGCCTGAGAACATGTACCAACCGACTCAAGAACACCTTCTTCCCTGCTGCTATAAGACCTTTGAATGGACCTACCATATATTAAGCTGATCTTTCTCTACACCCTATCTGTAACTGCAGCACTATATTCTGCACCCCCCCTTTCTTTCTCTCCTATGTACTCTATGAATGGTGTGTTTTGTCTGTACAGCAAGAAACAATATTTTCCATTGTATCCCAATACATGTGACAACAATAAATCAAATAAAATCATAAAATGGTGCAATCAAGCAGAACTTACTGAGCAATAACCTGCTGGCTGATGCTCAAGTCTGAGTCCTGTCAGTGCCACAGCTCATTACAGCCTTGGTTCCAACATCGACAAAAGACCCGAACTCCAGAGTTGAGGAGAGAGTGACTGCCTTTGATATCTGGACCACATTTGACCAAGTACATTTGATCAAGGAGTTCCAGCAAAACCGGATCAGTGGGAATCAGGGGCTTGGAGTCATACCTGGCACAAAAGATGAAGGTTGTAGTTGTAAGCAGTCAGTCAAAACAGCTCCAGGACATCACTAGGAGTTCCCTGAGTGTCCTCAGTCCAACCGTGTTCAGCTGCTTCATCAATGACCTTTCCATCATAAGGTCCGATGTTGGGATGTTTCTTGATGTCTGCACAACATTGAGCAGCATTTGCAACTCCTCAGATCTGAAACAGTCCATGTCCAAATGCAACAAGACCTGGATAATATCTAGCCTTTGGCTCACAAGTGGCATATAACATTCTTGCTACATAAGTTCCAGGCAATGACCATCTCCAACAAAAGATCCTGAATTCACAGTGGCACAGTACCATAGTGGTTCGCACTGCTGCCTCCAGCGCCAGGGACCCGGGTTTGATTGATGTCCTGAGTCACTGTCCGTGTGGAGTTTTCATGTTCTTCCCGTGTCTGAATGGGGTTACTCCGGGTGCTCTGGTTTCCTTCCACAATCCAAAGATGTGCAGGTTAGGTGGATTGGTGATGCTAAATTGCCCCTTAGTGTCCAAAGGTTAGGTGGATTAGTGTGGGTTTAAGGGGATAGAGAGAGGAGTGGACCCGAGTAAGATGCTCTTTTGGAGCGTGGGCACGGACCTGATGAGCCAAATGGCCTCTTTCTGCACTGTAGGGTTTTTATGGTTTTTGGAGAGAATCTAACAAGATTCAACGAGCTCAAGATGCTCAGCACCATCCAGGACAAAACAACCAGCTTGATTGCTACCCCTTCCACAAACATTCTATCTCTCCGCCACCAAGACACAGTAGCTGCAGTGTGTGCCATTTACAAAATCACAAACTCACCAAGACGCCTGAGGCAGCACTTTCTAAACACATGACCACCACTACCTAGAAGGACAAGGGCAGCAGATACCTGGGAACACCACCAACTGGAGTTTCTCCTCCAAGCTACTCACCATCCTGACTTGGAAATATATTGCCGCTCCTTCACTGTTGCTGGGTCAAAATCCTGGAAGTCCATTTCAACGGCACTGTAGGTGTACTGACACCACAAGGACTGCAGCAGTTCAAGAAGGCAGCTCACCACCACCCACTCAGGGGGAATTAGGGATGGGCAACAAATGCTCACCTTGCCGACAAAACCCACATACCTTGACTGAATAAAAAATAGATCCTAACATTTTTTTATTTAGAAATGTGGAGGGCAGCCACTAAACAGAGTCACAGGAGTCAACTAATGGACATTTAATGAAAGAATTAAACAAGGAAAGTACTATATTACACATCTTTCCAGATATATATATAAACACACACTCACACATACATATATAGAAAGATAGGTTAATTTGTACGGATAATAAAAGTTCCAAAATTTAGCTTATACTCTAATGGTCTCAGGAAGTTCACAGTCCATGTAAACCAGCAGGCAAACTGTAGTCAGGCAGCCTACTGCTCACATAGACATCCTGAGGTTGTGACTGCGCACAGAAACATCCTGAGGCTGTGAAAACGATGATGTGGAAATGCCGGCGTTGGACTGGGGTAAGCACAGTAAGAAGTCTCACTGGAAGCTTGTGCTACCAAATAAACCTGTTGGACTTTAACCTGCTGTTGTGAGACTTCTTGTTGTGAAAGCGCAGAGATATCCTACAATTGTGAAAGTCACCATATAAATGCAAATTCTGTCAACTGCAGCCCAGTTACCGTGGTAATGGTGTGTACTACAGTTAGCAGCAACAGCATCAACAGTGCCCAAATCTCACAAAAAACATACTCCAGTTCCGGACTCTGATTAACGCCAGTAATAACCGCAGAACCGGAGCAGTTCAGGCACGTGTGAGTGAGTGTCCCACCAGGTTGGATGACTGAGTGAATCCTTGGTATGAATTCACTGATATTTCAACAGGATCGAAGATTCAGCGAATCTCTTCCCACAATGTGAGCAGGTGAAGGGTGTCTCAACCTATTCGAAAATTTCACTGAATCCCTTCTTACACCTGGACAGCTGAACGGCCTTTCCCTGTGTGTCACCATACCAGTAACTTTCCTGATCAGAGGAATAATTGAACCTCTTCTCGTCTTACCCACTCTGTCCACCCAGACTCTCCCCGGTTTGGTTAGAGTTTAATCTCCCCACGTCAATCAGTCGAGTCCACTTCCACACTGAACAAGTATACGGTCTGTCCGCGCTGCAGTGAGTGAGGTTGGAGGATGGATTCGGGGGTGAAGAGGCAGCGGAGCGATGCAGAAAGAGGAAATCAAAATCCATTGGCTTTATTCTCTCTCCACAGATGCTGCCAGACCTGCTGAGATTTTTCAGCATTTTCTGTTTTTGTTTTAGTTAGAACTACATTACCCATGCTGCATGTGGCCCGGGGCCTGCGCAGTGAGGAGCGGCAGTATGGAATCAGGGAAAAGAGCCAGCCCGCAGTGCCTGATGGGAGTTGTAGTTCTGCCGCGCGCAGCGGCGGTTGGCGCCCAGCGTTCGGGAGGTGGAATGTGAGGAAGCTGCAGTGAGTGAGGCTGGAAGTGAGTGAGACGGCCCGAGTGGCTGACACGTGGGCGGGGCTGGAATTGGGTCATTACCGATAATGAGAAGGTGAGGTGTGATTGTCTGAAAGGGCGAGAGACACATTTATTAAAATGTCTTTAAATGTCTTCTTTAAAGATTTTACCTGAAGGCCTCGGCCTTTCCCAGAAGCCTGGGTTTCGATTTGACAGTTTTGCCCAGTGCTATGTCTGATAGCTGAGTTTAGGATGTACAGCCTGAGTGAGTGCAGTGTATCTAATTTCCCAGAATAAAGCAGAACCCTTCAATCAGCTACACTGAAGCAATATTTTCCTTAGCTTCTAGTGTGTTTTCTTCAAATAATTTGCCAAAACAAGGGAAGAATTTCAAAATCTCAATTGAATTAACATTTCTCCTGAGTGTTTTTATATCAGACACATGGTGTAAGGGTAAAACTGGTCTTTTCCAGCATAACTTGAGTCCACAGTGAATTGATAGCCCATTTTACACTCCACCCTTTCCGTTGCCCTCACAGTGCCTCGGAAAATGGGGGTCTGGGTGGAGGAAAGAAAGTAGCCTTGTTGTCTGTGCCTGGTCACTATCCAGACTTCCTGCAGGAAATAGAGGGTGTGTGACAGTCAAATGAGGAAAAAGAAAGGAGTTAGATCATATCCCCCTGCACAGTGGAATAATACACTGGCAGTCACTGTGGAACAGTCTCCAGCTGAGGAGCCAGCCCCTTTGGCATTGGAGGAAATCATGTTTCCTTTTCCTGTTTTACAGAAAGATTGCACTGTATCGCATTAAAAAATACAGAGAGGATAGACACTGCAGATAGATCCTAACCACCACACAAGGAACAACTGTGGGATGACATCCAGTGCGTTTGCAGCATTATTGAACACAGAGAAGGTTGGGCAGTAAAACCGCCATCTGGAAATTGATTGGGTCAGAGGATCTTTGATCTCAGATCGGAAACTGGTCAGTGCTGTGGAACATTCCATTTGAACCAACCTTTCCGAAGGATCGTCTGTGGACGAATGGTCAGGGTGAGGCTGGGAAGAAGTGTGGATGGGCTTCTAGCCTGGTGAGAGCTTCAATCATTCATCAAGCCGGATGAACCACTGACTTCCTGTAGGCTAGAGGCTGTTCAAGTTTAAGTTTATTCGGTGAACTCCACGGGCTCAAAATATCTCCTACGGTCCATCTATTAAAAACCACCGTTAGCACAAGAGCAACCACATGGAAGAGAAACCATTCAGGTGTGATGTTAGTGAGAATGCTTTCACTCAATCCTACCATCTTCTATCGTACCAGAGGACTCATAGCGGGGAGAAACCATTCAAGTGCGAGTTGTGTGACAAGTCATTCACACGGTTATCGAGCCTCACTGAACACCAACGCCTTCATACAGGGGAGAAACTCTTCAGGTGTGATGTTTGTGCGATGACTTTCACCCGAAATTCCCATCTTCTATCACACCAGAGGATTCACACAGGAGAGAAACCCTTCACGTGTGAGGTGTGTAACAAATCATTCGCGGTGTCATCGACTCTCCGTAAACACCAACAAACTCACACAGGGGAGAAACACTTCAAATGCGAGGTGTGTGACAAATCCTTCTCGTGGTTATCAAACCTGCGTGAACACCAAAGTATTCACACAGGGGCGAAAGGGAGACGCTTCAAGTGTGATGTTTGTGAGATGGCTTTCAGCCGACCCTCCCATCTTATATCACACCAGAGGATTCACACAGGGGAGAAACCCTTCAAGTGCGAGGTGTGTGGCAAATCATTCTCGTGGCCATTGACCCTCCGTAAACACCAATGCCTTCATACAGGAGAGAAACCCTTCCCGTACAAGGTATGTGACTAATTATTCTTGGACTAACAGGCTTCTGCATACACCGACGTATTGACATCTAAGGTATATAACAAATGATTCCCTAAATAATCGACCCTGCGCGCAGACCCATGCGTTCACACCAGCGTGGAACCATTCATATGCAAGGTGTGCAACAAATCATTCTTGCGGTCATCAGACCTCCACAGACACCAGCACATTCACACTGCGGCTCACCTGCTTCCGTTACACTGAGAGTTGTCTGTGTTGTTTACTCTCCAGTGCTCACACAGGGGAGCTGTCCTTCCAAAGCACTGTCTGTTTCAGCCGTGTCTGTCTCCAACCTCTCCCACCATCAGTCAAATCGTTTCAAAAAGGTCAATTTAACCTTTGACCAGATCTCCAAACATCACCAAAAAAAGACATGAAAATGTATTGAAGCTACTGCTTAAGTACAAGCTTCCCTGTGAAAGGCAATAAATCTGAATATTAAATATATATGTTAATTTCTGAAACTTTAAATCCTACCCTTTCAGTTGAAAATACAGAAAGATTGCAATATGTTTTTTTTACTTATGAGTTTTTGTGAAATGCAGTTGTCTTGGAGATGGCTCTGACTTTGTCAGAAGATTGATTTCTAATCAGAAGTCCCCCTGGGTGCAGGCTGAAAGTTGTCTCCAGCACTTGGAAAATGTGTCACAAGACAGCACAGCAAAGTCTGGACCATGATTTTTTCATTTTCATTTTTTCCTTTAGGTAAAGCTGGCCCATAACACCCAGGAGCGCTTGTTGACTGAAGAGCGGGTTGCGTACATCAACACAATGAACGGTAGGATGCTAGGAAGTACAGAGGATGAAAGGAACCTTGGGGTGCACGTCCAAAGACCCCTGAAGGGCAGGACAGGTAGATTAGGTGGTTAAGAAGGCATATGGGATATGTGCCTTTATTAGCCGAGGCATAGAATATACGAGTTGAGAGGTTATGATGAAGCTGTATAACACTCAGGCCACAGCTACAGTACCGTGTGCAGTTCTGGTCACATGCTCGAGGGAGGATGTGATTACACTAGAAAAGGTTTAGAGGAGATTTAACAGGATGTTGCCTGGGTTGGAGCGCTTCACCTATGAAGAGAGGCTGGTTAGGTTGGGGTTGTTTTCCTTAGAGCAGAGAAGGCGGAGGAAGGACCCGATTGAGGTACAAAACTATGCGGGACACAGGGTAGAGAGGAATAAATTTTTCCCCGTAGTAAAGGGGTCAATAACAGGCCATAGATTTAAGGTAAGGAGCAGGAGATTTAGAGGGGAATTTGAGGAAAAACTGTCTCACCCAGAGGGTTTTGAGAATCTGGAACTCACTGTTTGAAAGGGTGGTGGAAGTGGGAACCCTCACAACATTTAAGAAGCATTTAGATGACCACTTGAAATGCTATAGCATACAAGTTGTTTGGCCTCTCCAACCCCACGGTAACCAATGGCGGATCAGATATGGGGATGAGTGAAGGTGATGTCATTGTTTAAACCATCGGGAGGAGAGTTAATTTACATGACAAATAATAATTGTGATTTTCTTCCTCTGACAGATGCACAGCTGTCCATGGACACATTAGATGGTGATGGAGGAGAGTTGGCAGCAGCGTCTGAGATTCTTGAAAGGGCTAATGAGGAAGGGACGGAGGTGAATACCTCACAGCAATGGGGCATGGCAGCTGCAGTGGAGGAGGAAGAGGAATGTCAGGAGGGTAAGGTGTCTGACTTGGAGGGTAGTGTTGATGAGTTCAAGTTAAATATTGTGGTTGTGAAGGAGGAGGCCTGTGATGCTCTGGCTGCTGTGATGGAGGGAGGGTACTCAGAACCTTCCGGAGGTGAGGAACCTTTGGCTTTGGGAGCAGAAGCTCCACTGTCTCCACGAGCACACGGATTACATCAGGCCCATGCTGCTGGGGAAGAAAATGAAGATGATCTGAAATTTCGTAAGCGCTTATATCAGGAACAGGTTCAAAGCACAGAGAATTATCGGGCCACTTCTAATTTGCTTCAACAAACTTTGACTGAATTTAAGATGGATGTTAGCCAGAATCTGCAAAGAAACAATGAGATTCTTCAGCAGCAGAATGAGGTTCTGAGACAGCAGAATGAGATTCAAAACCAGCATCTACAAAGAAACAATGAGATTCTTCAGCAGCAGAATGAGTTTCTTTGTCAGCTTCTGCAAAGAAGCAATGAAACTTTAAATGAAATGAGGCAGATTCTGTCTCAGATTGTAGTGCCTGCATCTTCTAGCCAGCAGCAACCCAGTGCAGAGGCATCTGCTGCTGGACGTGACTCTGGTACCGGAAAGGCCACATCACGGGGACGGCTGAGACGCAGAAGGAATTAGGGCCCTTCCTTCCAACACTACCTCCTTTATATTATTATCCACTCCTACCCCCATTTTTATCATGAAAGATATTTTTTGTCTGAATTTTGCCACAATAGAGAGTTGTGAGCAAAATGGCAGAAGAATATAAAAGCTTGGAGCAGGACTAGACAATTCAGCCCCTTAAGCCTGCTACACCATTCAATATGATCATGGCTGATCTTATCTCAGCCTCAACTCTACTTTTCTACCAGTTCTCCATAACCCTTCAACCCATTACTAATAACAAATCCATCTATCTCCTTAATTTTACTCAATATCCCTGCATACTGGGGTAGTGAATTCCATAGATTCACCCTTTGAGAGAAGTAGTTTCGTCTCATCTCTGTTTTAAATCTGTTACCTTTTATTCAAAACTATGACCTCTTGTTCTAGATTGCTCCACAAAAGGAAGAATCCACTCTACTTCTACTTTGACAGTACCTTTTTATCATCTTATGTACCACAATTAGATCTCTCATTCTTCTAAACCCGAGAGTATAGGCCTAAACTGCTCAATCTCTCTTCATAAGACAAACCCCTCATCTTTGGAATTAATCTAGTGAACCTCCTCTGAACTGCTTCTAATGTCACTGCATCCTTCCTCAAATAAGGTGACCAAAACTGTACAGAATAGTCCAGGTGTGGCCTCAACAATGCCTTGTTTGTTGTAGCAGCATTTTCTTATTTTTGTGCTCTATTCCTTTAGCTATAAATGCCAAAATTCCATTTGCTTTTCTTATTACGTGCTGTAACCTGCATACCAGTTTTCTGCGACTGGTGCACCACGACACCTAGATCCATCTGCACCATGACACCTAGATCCATCTGCACCCAAGCACCCTAAAGTCTCCCACCATTTAGATAATAAGTTGCTTTTCCATTTTTCCGACCAAAATGGATAACTTCACGCTTGCCTACGGTAAACTCCATCTGCCACATTTTGGCCCACTCACCTAACCTATCTATATCTATTTGTAAATTTCTAATTTCCTCACTGCGACTTACTATCCCATCTATTTTAGTGTCATCTGCAAATTTGGCCATAATACCTTCTATCCCTGTATCCAAGTCATTAATATAAATTGTAAATAGTTGGGGCCCAAGGACTGAACCCTGTTGTTCGAATCAATTTAGAAAAGGCCTGAATCTGAATGTCCCCACCCCCACCCTCCCAGCCGAATTACAGTGTCTCCCATTTTCTTGGTTCCAGGAATGGGCCATGTTGGAATTTGCATGTTTCACAGAGACAGCTGTTCATAGAAATCAGCAACTGCCTTCACTTGTGTTGTTTTTGGATGAGAGGTGTCTGAAATCCGGTGTATGCATATTAGACAGGGGAGGAGCTTGTTTGAACTCCATGAATTTGTTTTGTAGATAAGATATTCTTGTTGAGTGGAAAGTTATACTGTTGGATGCCAGACACCATTGGGAAAGGTAAGCTTTCCTTTGGGAGAAGTCATAAAATCATACAGCGCAGAAGAGACCCTTCAGCCCATCAAATCTGCACCGACATGTGAGAAACATCTGACCTCCCACCTCATCCCATTTACCACCACTTGGCCCATAACCTTGTTATATCCTTTCAGATCTCTAAAAATAGGCATGAATGTGCATAGAATGTGCATAAATGCATTGGAACTAACTGTGGATTGAAACTGTCAAAGCAATGGCCAAGAAAGTCAAGATGAACTGTTAAAGGGTGCTGTCAAGCTAAAAAGACATTTAAAACTCCTGTATTTAGCTCTTTGAAAAAAAACTATATGGGGTATATTAAAATTATTGCCTTTCCCTCTGTATGTTGACACAAGCCAGGATTGACAAGATTAAGGTGAATGACACATTTTGCAACCATCCATTGTCACAGTAGGGTGCCTGCCAGTTCACAGTTTGATTGACAGCTCAAACTGGCTATGGACACTTGAAGTGGGATTATGAATTTCCATTCTTGTTTTTTCAGGGGATGATTCAATTGAATAAAATGTTTGTTGTCACAAGGAATTACATGATTGAAAGAATTTAAATGTTGCAATTCTTTTTTATGAATGAATGTTGTTTTAAAAAATGAAGTCTGCAGCTGTCACTTGGAACTTTATTTTGTTTAATCTCAGCTGAGTCCTGATCTCTGCCCATTGTGAATAGTGGGCGAGTTGGTGTGGGTGCTGTAAGGGCAATGTGTGAGTGGCATGTTATATTTTTTAAAAGGGTGTAGGCTGCTTTAAGAGCTGATCACATAATTTGATGATGATGTCATTAGGACGTGTGCTTAGGCTGCTGTTTTACTTTCAGTTTTGTACTCTGATGCAGTGCACAGAGCAGCTCTTCAATAAAATATGTTTTGTTGTTTGAATCTACGTGCACAAACTACAACTTTCCTTTCTGTGTAAAACCCACAAACCCTAACATAATTAGGACAATACAGATAGAAAATTGGTGTTGAGTCAGCATTTTGTTTCAGCGGGAACTTCAAGAAAAGATCCTAAGAGGAAAAAACAATGTGTGTCCTCACAAGCTGGGGAAAAGCAACAACAGGATTAAAGTTTAAACTGCCAGTGCAGGAATACTCCAGCAAGAAACAAAATTATGTGTGATTTTAAAAGAGAGGGTTTTTCTGATCAGAGGAGGGCGAGAGTCCAGACAGCATCTGGCATATTTTAAAAGATTGAATGCAGAAAATACACTAAGTAAATTGATTCCAAATAACTGGGAAGACAGTAAAATCTATAAATATACTGAGCAATATCACATTGCTGGTGCCTCAAGTGAAATGGCAGATCAGTTAGGATCCATTGGGCCTTTCAATGAAGAAAATTTACCATGGAGTTCCAATGCAGAGCATTATCAGTACCTTGTGCAGCAAATAAAATTGCAAACGAGTTCATCGTACCAGTTTTTCTCAGGATGATAGGATGTAAAACCTACATTTCGCTCCAGAACTTTGTTCATCCAGCAAAGGCAGGAATCAAAACTTATGATGACTTGAGAAAGATCCTTGAAGAGCATTACTCTCCAAAGCCACTGATCATTGCAGAAAGATTATCATAAAATCCGTACAGTGCAGAAGGAGGCCACTCGGCCCATCAAGATTGCACCGACCACAATTCCACCCAGACCCTATTCCTGTAACCCCACATATTTGCCCTGCTAATCCCCCTGGCATTAGGGTCAATTTAGCATGGCCAATCAACCTAACCTCCATATCTTTGAACTCAAGTTTCACTGAAGGAATCAAGTGGAAGGCGAAAGCATTGCAAAGTTTGGAGCAACCTTAAAAAGGCTGGCATAACATTGTGAGTTTAGTGAGTCATTAGAAGATTCGCCTCACGATTATCTAGTTTATGATCTTCAAAATGAGGCTATTCAAAGAAGATTGCTTACTGAACATGCTTTGGCTTTAAAGACAGCGGTAGAAGCTGCAGTGTCAATGGAATTGGCTGCTATAGTGGCTTCACAATTTGGTGCTGGAATGAAGATCCATAACTTTGGAATTGCTCATAAGTCAAAAGAGCAACAAGCATGTCACAGATGTGCAACAATGGGCCATTCAGTGAGTGAATGTTGGAGCAAGGATAGTGTTATGAAGTGGAGGTGGATCCCCCTCTGAGACTAACACCTAACCACTCAAAGAGGAGTACCTCGCCTCATAATCTGTAAAAGTGAGTGTGAAGTGGTACAATCCGCTCTTCAGCAACTTTTAGTGGTTAATTCAAAATAACTACCTGACACTCTCTCTAAAGTTAACAAGTAACACTTTATTTATCTAACTAACAGTGAACAAGTTAACTAAACTATTAACAAACCGAATAAAACACAATTCTAATGGAATACTGTTTTATAAATGCAATTCCTACTTATTAACAAAAAAATAGAATTTTTAGTCACTCTCTGAATTACAACCAGGTTTGGCCTCTTCCGTAATATTCTGGGCTTTCTCTGTTGATTCTGCTGTCTGGAACTTCTGTCTTCCTGGGTACTTTCTCTGTTGATGGGCGGCACGGTAGCACAGTGGTTAGCACTGCTGCTTCACAGCTCCAGGGTCCTGGGTTCGATTCCCGGCTTGGGTCACTGTCTGTGTGGAGTTTGCACATTCTCCTCGTGTCTGCGTGGGTTTCCTCCGGGTGCTCCGGTTTCCTCCCACAGTCCAAAGATGTGCGGGTTAGGTTGATTGGCCAGGTTAAAAATTGCCCCTTAGAGTCCTGGGATGCGTAGGTTAGAGGGATTAGTGGGTAAATATGTGGGGGTAGGTCCTGGGTGGGACTGTGGTCGGTGCAGACTCGATGGGCCGAATGGCCTCCTTCTGCACTGTAGGGTTTCTATGATTCTTTCTATGATTCTATGAGATGGTGTTTTGAGCTGAGCGCTTTGAGCTGGGCAAATGGCAGTTGCTGTCTCTCTGCTTATTGTCCCCAGTGCCTGTTCTTTTATACCTGTGATGACATATTAACATCCCCACAATATGATTGGTTGCAGGCTGCCAAAACCATCAAATTCAACTCTCATAGGTTGCTGGTATCCAGTACCTAATTTGAACTGATGGCTGAATTCAAAAACATTCAAATGCCTGAATCCTGTTAGCAAGGCAACCCTGCTGCTTAGCCTTTGATACAAATGATTCAGTCTGTGTACTGGCACCATATGCACCTGCATTTTTTTAACTCCCTAAGCACAGCAAAAAAAAGCACCTTTTCAAAGGGATCATGCAATATTTTCACCTCTTAACATTTTATAATTTTTTACAATTTTACAAACACCAAATTCTAACATTCTGCTCAACTTCGCAACACTGCCCCCTTAAGAAAAAAATGAACCATCATCATGAAAAGATGGCATCATTTTTTTTTTCTTGTAAATTTGTGATGAAGCATCCACAATAACATTTTCATGACCCACAACATGTACAATCTGAAAATTAAATGCTTGTAACATGAGACTGCAACAAAATAATCTGGTGTTCTTGTCCTTAAATCCTTCCAAAAAGGTCAAAGGATTGTAATCAGTACACATGCATTGTTTGCAACGTAACATTAAAATGTTGTAAGGCCATTAACTCAATAACTCTTTGTTCTAATTGTTGAATATTTTTTCTGATGGATATTGAGTTTTTTTGAAAAATAATCGATTGGCCTTTCAATTCCACAATAATCTTCCTGTAACAACACAGCTCCAACACCCACATTGCTGGTGTCAATGGCGACTTTGAAGGGTTTCAAAAAGTTTGGCATGGTTAAAACAGATGCGGTGGTTAACACCATTTTAAATTCTCAAATGCCTCCTGGCACTGTTCTCTCGACCGAAATCTTGTGTTTTTTAACAAATCCCTCAATGGTGCCACTGTGCTACTAAAATATGGTACAAATTTCCTGTAGAATCTTCTCAGTCCTAAAAATCGTAGCACTTCCTTCTTCGAGGTTGGTCTTGGAAATTCCTCGATGGCTTTTGTCTTCACGGTGTCATCCGTCCATATCCGGTGTCGTGCCCTAAGAATGTCACTTCCGTCTTCGCAAATTCTGTTTTTGCCAAATTTATGACTAACTTTGCCTCCCGTAATCTCTTGAAGAGCTCTGCCAAATGCCCCATGTGATCTTTCCATGAATGACTAAAGATCACTGAATCATCTATGTAGACAGCACAATTAGTCAATCTTGCAACAGCTCTGTTCATAAGCCTTTGAAAAGTGGCTGATGCGTTTTTCATCCCAAAGGGCATTACTTTAAATTGGTATAGCTCATTTGGGGTAACAAAGGCAGAAACGTCTTTTGTTCTCTCTAACAAAGGCACTTGCCAGTAACCGTGAAGTAAGTCAAATTTTGATGTAAGTAGCTTGTCCTACTTTTTCCACTCAATCCTCCAGCCTTAGTTGAGTCAGATTTAGTCACAACGTTGACCTTCCGATAATCTATGCAGAATCGTTGAGTACCATCAGATTGGAGGACCAACACAATCAGCGAACTCCACTCGCTTTGACTCGGCTCTATGATATTTTCTTGTAGCATCGCTTCCACTTCCTTCTGAATCTGTGTTGCTTTGAAAGGATTAAGCCGATTGGGGTGTTGTTTTATCGGAACAGCATTCCCAACGTCAACCTCATGTACTATGTCATTAGTCTTCCTCATACCACTGTAACAAGTCTTTCAATTCAGTTTTCTGTTTCTGGGACAGATAGCTCACTACCCTGTTCCATTCCTTATGGACTTCTTCATTATTCAACTTATTCTGAGGCACATCAAAACCCAAATCATCTGGATTTGATTCCTCACTCTCAGTGGCAGTAACCTGTTCCTCCTGTTCCCTTTCCCTGTCATAGTACTGTTTTACCATGCTCACGTGACATACCCTATACATTTCTTTCCCATCTGGCATCTTTACCAGATAATTAATCTGACTTAACTTCTTCTCAATCTGATAGGGACCACTAAACCTTGCTTTGAAGGGATCTCCTACCACTGGTGATACTTTATCCCCATGGGCAAATGCACCAATACTTTATCCCCATGGGCAAATGCACGAATTTTAGATTTCTTATCTGCTTTTTGCTTCATTAGGTGCTGTGTCACCTTCAAATGTTGTCTAACTAATTCACCCACTCTGTTTAATTTTTCTCTCACCTCAGATACATAATCCAACTGTCAGATCTCTGACTTCGGACCTACCAACTTTTCCTTAATTTTAAAAGTCCTCTTACTTCGTGTCCGAATATGAATCCGAATGGTGTAAACTGAGTCAATTCATTTGGAGCATCTCTAGTAGCAAATAATATAAAGGTGATACCTTTGTCCCAATCATTTGTGTAATCCTGGCAATAAACTCTCAACATGGCCTGTAGGGTCTGATGCCACCTTTCCAATGCTCCCTGGGTTTCAGGATGGTACGCACTTGATGTAAAGTGTCTGATGCCTAAACTATCCATGACCTCCTTAAAAAATTTGGCAGTAAAATTGAACCCTTGGTCTTACTGAATCTCCCTGGGTAATCCATAAAAGGTAATCGCGTAATGGAATTGCCTCTGGAAAACTGGTAGACAGATCTATTTCAGTTAGCAAATACTGGCTCCCACTTTTGGTTTTAGGGAGGGGACCAACACAAGCAATTATAACCCGTGTAAAAGGTTCTTCAAATGCAGGAATTGGCATCAAAGGCGCTGGTTTTATCACTGCATCCTACCATCTGACACGTGTGACAGGTAGAGCATAATTCCACCACATCTTTATGTAATCCAGGCCAATAAAAATGCTTCTGTATCTTAGTCTGAGTCTTCCTCACTCTGGGGTGACCTCCTACAGGTAATTTGTGTGCTACCCACAATACCTCCTGCCTGTATTGTACCGCCAACACAATCTGGTGAACTTCCACTCATTTCTCATCTGCACCAACCTGCCAAGTTCTCCATCTTCGCCTTAAGGTTTTATCCTTAAGGTCATAGCATTCTGGAATACACTCTGATTCCTTTTCTGTGGAGGCTTCATGATATAAATCCTTTATCGTCTCATCATTCTGTTGTAACTGCATTAATCTTTCAGAAGTAAACACATCTGCCTGATCCTCTACCTGCTTAGGTTTTTCTTTTACCGTCTCATCGAACAGAATGTCAGCTAACTGGACCTCAACTCCTTCATTTTTCTCTTTTGTTCTCCCTTTCTGTTTTAACTTATGGCTGTGGGATCTTGTCACCACAGTCTGGAAAAATTCCAGAGTATTTTTCTTTCAACTCCTCAGTTCCCTGATTTTCTTTTGGCTTTTCCACTACAATGGGCATCACTCTGACCTGTCATCCAATTATATCATTTGCAAGGATAAACTGTATTCCTGGAAAGCTAAGTTTTCCATCACTCCCACTAACACTTCCCCAGTCTTGATTGGACTTTCCAGTCTTATTTTACACAGTGGAACACTACTCCTCCCTCCATTTATTCCACAGATTACCACTCTCTCGGGCAATATTTCAGAAGTAGTGCAAATATTTCCATCTCTTACTATTAGAGACAGGCTCCTGTATCTCTCAATATTTTAACATTATATCTATTCCCCCTGTTCTACCTGAATAAATCTTACCACACAGATGAAGTCTTTGAAAAGATCGGGCGCCATCTCACTATCCAGCCTGTGTCCAGGCTGTGCACTCTCCTTCAGCTCCTCGGCTTCTCTCGAGATTTCCTTCACTGTTTAAACAAATCCCATTGGTTGAACATCTTTTACCACATCTTTAGTCCCTGTGCCTTTCTTAAGCCATCTGCACTGTGCCTTTATACGTCCCACCTTCTTACAGTGAAAACACCTGTGGTCTTTCATCTCTTTTCCACCCTCTTGGGTTTCTTTTTTCACAGGTGGTGAACTATTCCCAGTATGATCTACTTTTTGTTTTTCATTGAAGGATCTCCGTCTTTCCCAATCTCTATCCCTCACGGGATGAAATTGCTGTTGGAAGTTAGATTTTAGTTTATACACTAATGTGTATTCATCTGCCATCTCTGTAGCTCTTCTCACTGTTTCAACTTTTTGTTCCTCAACATGAGTTCTTATCACTTCTGGAAGTGAATTTTTAAACTCCCCCAACAGAATAATCACACTAATAGCCTCATATGTCTTTTATATCTTTAATGCTCTCACCCATCTATCGAAGTTGCCCTCTTTAATCCTTTTAAACTCGAGATGATTCTGACCTGGTTCCTTTCTTATATTTCTGAACCATTGTCTATATGCTTCTGGTACCAATTTGTCGACATTCAAAATAGCACTTTTTACTTCTTCATATTTTACTGATACCTCTTCTGACAGCGCTGCAAACACCTCAGTACCCCTGCCTACCAACTTGGTTTGAATTAACATTAGCCACACCTCCTCTGGCCATTTCATCTGTGTAGCCAATTTCTCAAACGAAATGAAAAAGGCCTCTGCGTCTTTTTCATCAAATGTTGGTAATGTTTGGACATAATTGTATATATCCCTACCAGGCAGTTGGCTGCGCTGAGCTTGTTCACCATCACTTCTATCTTGCACTTTTACTTCTGTCATTTGAAGTCTTTTTGCTTCAATTTCCAAATTCATCTTTTCTAAGTCGAACAATCTTTCCCTTTCTCTTCTGCTAGGGGCTTCCTCTCTCTTTCCTTCTCTCTTCTCTTTTTCCCTTTCTTCTGTTAGGGCCTTCTTCTCCTTTTCTCTATCTTTTAACTCCAATTGTCTTATTTCCGATTTAATTTTTTCTAACTCCACTGCACATGACTGTTTCTCTGATATACCTGAATGCTTGGCTAACTCCATTACAATTTCAGCTTTCTTATTATCCCTGGTTGAACTCAATTTTAGCCTGTTTGCTAATTCTAGAAGTGGCACCTTTTTCTGTTTTTCTAAACTTTCTTGGCAAATTTGGGAAGCATCTTCGACCCCCAGAACCTCGTTAGTAATGCTTAGAGCCATTTCCCCACTCTTGATTTAACCGGCTTATTGTCGGTTAACAGATCTTTGACTTCTCACTTAAGTTTATTTGAAGATCTAGGACTGTTCAAATCGTGGACCTGAGGATCTTGGACTGTTCAAATCCCGGACCAAGATTTAGGACTGTTCAAATCCCGGATCTGAGCCTCCAATTTGTTATGAAGCAGAGGTGGATCCCTCCTCTGAGTACTAACACCTAACCACTCAAAGAGGAGTACCTCGCCTCATTCTCTGGAAAAGTGAGTGTGAAGTAGTATGATCCATTCTTCAGCAACTTTTAGTGGTTAAATCAAAATAATTACTTGACACTCTCTTTAAAGTCAACAAGTAACAATTTATACAACTAACAGTGAACAAGTTAACTAAACTATTAACAAACCAAATAAAACACAATTCTAATGGAATGCTGTTTAGATGAATACAATTCCGCTTATTAACAAAATAAAATAGAAATTTTAATCACTCTAAATTACAACCAAGTTTGGCGTCTTCTGGAATATTCTGGGCTTTCTCTGTTGGTTCCTCTGTCTGGAACTTCTGTATTCTTTGGTACTTTCTCTATTGAGATGGTGCTTTGAACTGAGAGATTTGAGCTGGACAGATGGCAGTTACTGTCTGTCTGCTTATTGTCCCACTGCCTGTTCTTTTATACCTGTGATGACGTATCAACATCCCCACGATATTATTGGTTGCAGGTTGCCAAAACCATCAAATTCAAATTTAATAGGTTGCTGGTATCCAAGTGCTAATTTAAACTGATGGCTGAATTCAAAACATTCAACTACCTGCATCCTGTTAGCAAGGCAACCCAGCTGCTCCGCCTTTGACACAAATGTTTCAGTCTATGTACTGACACCGTAAGCACCTACATTTTTTTTAACTCTCTAAGCATCTAATCACAGCAAAAAAAACCCACCTTTTTAAAGGGACCATGTAATACTTTCCCCTTTGAGCATTTTATATTTTTAAATAATTTTACAAACACCAAATTCTAAACACCAAACAACAAACACTCAACTTCGCAACAATAGTCAATGCAAGAATTGTGGCAAAATGGATCACATGGCAAAAGCTTGTTGAGTTAGACCAGCTTGCCCAGAGAGCAATATTCAGAAGACGAATCTGGGTATCTTAAAGAAGAAGAGCAACTTGAATTCGACAAAAATAATTTACAACATGTAAGAAAGGAATTACAACTGTGAAGAAGACAATGTCCAGAAATATGATGATGAGCTCCAGCTGACAGTGGATCAAATAGCTTCTGGGTGATATCGAAGTTAAGTGGACAACATAGTAGGATGGAGGTTGATACTAGTGCTGCTTTATTTTCGATTTCTGAGACTACATTTTAAGGACATACACAAAAGAGATTGTGCTATTGGAAGGTTATATCATGGTCAGTGTAGTGTTGAGTGGACAAATGGTGGTCTGTGGTAATTTTCCAGCACTGTCTGGGAGATCATGGTTGGAGAAAATAAAGGTTAACTGGATGCTGTCGACAAATTGGTCGATGTCAAAGTACACCTACAGCACATCTAGATAAATACAAGAGTGGTTTTGAAGGGACACTTGGCTCAATGAAGGGAGTTCAAATGAAACTCAAGATAAAGCCTAATAGCCAACCAAAAGGTTTCAAAGCAAGATTTGTGCCATTTGCAATTCGTCCCAAGGTCAAATAAAAATTAGTGTGACTTGTTAACACTGATTATAATGAGGTTACTCCCCTCATATCTGTCATGAAACCAGATAGTTCAATTCGTATTTGAGGTGATTTTAAAACAACTATAAATCTGGTGTTGTGTGCTGACCAATATTTGCTTCCTTTAATTGATGATTTGTTTGCTGGGTTATCAGGTGGGCAGAATTTCAGCAAGATTAATATTTCACAAGCATATTTACAGATGAATGAAGCTGATGAATCACAAACATTGCTTATCATCGTTACTCATTAAGGTATTTTTCATTTGAAAAGATTACCTTTTGGAATAACGTGTGCATTATTAAAGATCAATGGATCAGATTTTAAGTGGTCTCTCTGCTGTACAATGTTACCTGGATGATATTCTAATTATAGGGTCAAATGAACAAGAGCTCTTGAATAATTTAAAAGCAACATTGGAATGTCTTAATGCACATGGTCTGCGTATCAAGAATGAAAAATGGCACATTTTCCAAATGCCAGTGCAGTATTTGGGTCACGTTACTGGTAATAGAGGCCTCTATAAAGCAGCTAAGAAGATGGACCCTCTTTTAGAAGCACCATGTCCGAAGAATGTGATGCAATTGAGGTCTTTTCTAGGCTTAGTAAATTATTATGGCAAATTTGTTCCTGACTTAGTGGCATTATTGAAGCCATTCTATAATTTGCTAAGTGCAAAACAGTCAAAGGACAGAACAACAGAATGTGAGAAAGCAGACAAGGATGTCAAAGATGCTTTGCAGAAGTCTTAATATTTGTTCATTTTAATCAAAACTGCCATTACTGTTTGCTTGCGATGCATCACCTTATGAAGTAGGGGCAGTCGTTTCACATATTATGCCTTTGGAAGAAGAATGAAAAATAGTTTTGCTTTGCATATTCTTCCTAGTGCTCAATTTAACTATGCTCAGCTAGAAAAAGAAACATTGAGTATAATTTTTGGCGTACAAAAGTTTCAACTTTACTTGTATGGTCATCATTTCACATTATTGACTGATCATTAACCCTTAACTACAATCTTTAAGCTGTGTAAAGGTTTGCCATCATTAGCTGCTAGTCAATTGCAAAGGTGGTCATTTATCTTATCTGCACATTCACATGATATAAAGTATCATCAATGAGAGTGCCATGCTAAAGCATTATCACACTTACCTTTACCTATTGAGCAGATACCACCGACTAGTTCTGCTAATATTCTTTATTTGCCTGTGACAGCTTCTCAAGTTCAGAGACATACCAGAAATGATCCTGTGATGAAGAACGTGATGGATATTGTATTGAAAGGAACGATAGCTGGAACGCATCGTCCGCATCCTGATTTGAAACTATATGTGTCATGAAAACTTGAGTTGACCATCCAAAGTCGGTGTCGAGTGTGGGGAATCCGAGTGATTATTCCTCCTTGTCTGCTTGGAAGAGTTCTTGAACAACTACATGAAGGACATCATGGTGAAGTCGGATGAAGAAATTTGCAAGTAGTTATTTTTGCTGGCTGGGTCTGGATGCTTGGATTGATGAAAAAGTGGGATAATGTCAAATCAAATAAGAAATACACCACCTTTTCTCCTTTACATCCTTAGGAAAGGCGTAAAATGCCATGGCAATGGTTACATGTAGGTTTTGCAGGTCCATTTAAGGGTTAGATATTCTTAGTCATAATTGGATGCACACTCAGAATGTCAGAAGTTATCATGAGATCTACTACATCTGAACAAACCATTGGAAAAATTGATGAAATTTTTGCAAGGTTTGGTAAACTAGAACGTATTGTTAGCAGTAATAGTTCAGTTTACTTCACAAGAGTTTGAGGATTATCTCAAAATAAATTCTATTCAGTATATAAAATCAGCATCTGATCATCCATCAACCCCAATGGATCAACTGAAAGATTTGTAAAATCCTTGAAACATTATTTTAAAAGCTTCAAAAGAGCAAGCTTTATTATCACATTGCGTGAATAGCTTTTTGTTATCTTACAAAAGCACGACACATGCGACATACCTAAAGTTCATCTGCATTACTACTCTTGAAGAGAAAGTTGAGAACTATGTTTGATTTGTTATTACCTTCAGAAACATCAGAGATAGTAGAGTGTCAACAACAATTTCAAATTGCTAGATGGGACGTGAAGACAAAACAACATTCATTTCAAGAAGGAGCTCAAGTGTTAGCGTGTAATTATGCTATGAATGAGAAATGGGTACCGGCCATCATTTTAGCAAAAGCACATCCAATTTCCTACATGGTTCAGACCAAAGATGAACTAGTTTGGCAATATGCTGACTAATTATTATCATCTCAATGATTTCTCAGAATCATCTCCAGAAGTACCAACATCTATAGTTCCTACTGTGAATACTACTATGGAAGACTTAGTTGAATCTGAGTGGCCTGAAGATGGTGTCTCTGCTATTATACAAAGTGAGAATGATACAGAATCAGCTCCAAGAGAAAAAGTGTTTACTAAAGTTCCAAATCATATTTCTAGGGTCAAGGACAGCCAAATTCCAGAATGCCATGTGCAACCAAAGAGGAATTGACTTTCTTATTGACTGTATATTATGATTAATGATGCATAGTACTGTGTCTAGAATATTATTGATCCTATGTAAAACATCGTAATAATTTGTTGTGATGATCACAGAAGTAAAGAGTGAGGGATCTTATACATTTAGAAAGGTCGCAGTCCGCTTTAAGAGCTGATCCCATGTTTTGATGGTGATGTCATTAGTATGTGCGCTTAGGCTACTATTTTACTTTCAGTTTTATATTCTGATACAGTGCAGACAGCAACTCTTCAATAAAACTTATGTAGTTGTTTGAATCTATGTGTGCAAATTACAGCTTTTCTTTGTGACTAAAACCAACAATGCCTAACATGGTTTGAGTTGATACCATGTTAGCATAGGGGCTATAAAAGGGTGCATGCGGTGAGTAGGGCAGAAGTTCGCATAGAGGGTGTGAGGAGCCATGGGTGTAGTTGGGTGCATTGGTTTGCAGGGAAAGTATGAGAGGTCATGAGTGGAAGGCAAAGGGCTGATTGGTGAGGGTGGGGGCATCAGTTGACATGGATGGGATGTGGGAAATGTGTAAAGGCTGTTTTATGTTTCGCTATTTTTAAAACTTCGATACAATGCAGTGCCGCTTCTCCGAGACAGACTTTCCACCCAGCCATCTCCTCACCCGGCACCCTCCGCACTCATTCCAGGATCACCCAGCTCAATGCCACTACCCTGGAACCAATATCCCAACTTTCATGCCCTACCTCCCACATTGGGTTTAGGGCATGCTCTATTAAAACAATTCAACGCAAAGCACCGAGTAAACAGGTCTCTCAGCTGAATCTTCGCAAACAACATAAGGGGCATTTCTGGACCTGAATCCCACAGGGTAGTCAGACCGCCTGAACTTTAGTGTGGATATTGTGCAGTGCCATTCCTAAGAACCCTCACCAATCACTTACAAATATTAATTCCTGAACAACTGTGATATTACAGGATGCCATTTCAAAATTGCTCCTTCCCTGACACACGTTTGACAAAGATTTCTAGTGTGGAAATAGCATTCTTGATCGTCAGAGGCTTTCAGACTGAGAACATCAGTATGGGATATGTGGCCTTGGATGTGTTTGACAGCAGATCAGAAGAGGAAGGCTGACAGCACCCAAGGCCACCAAGACGTTTAGTAGTGGGATCAACACATACACAGGAGGAGAGGTAGGGAATAGAAGATTGACTCCGTTACTGGATCTTTTACCTGATCCCACACTCCGCAGCAGATCTCACTGCTGGTCTCTTGTCTCTCACCTGATATTACACCCTGCACCTGTCCCCTTGCTGTGCCCTTCAAGTCTTCCCTGACCGCATGTCCCTTTGCAGGATTTGGGAGGTGACAACATGGCCAAGGACTTTGAAGGGGAAAGAGTTTGGACATATAATGGTAGTTTGAAGGGACGGAGGTTCAAGGGTTTTTTGAGACGAGGGGTGATAACAGCAGACTTAAAGAAGAGATCGGTATCTGAAGAGAGAGAACCGTGAACAATATCAGCTAACATGGGGACCTGGAGGGGAAGTTGACTGATCGATAGTTTAGTGAGAATGGGATTGAGGGAACAGGAAGTGGGTCTCATGGACAAGATGAACTCAGAGAGATCATTAAAGAACCATAGAATCCCTACAATGCAGAGGGAGATCAAACAACCCATCCAGTTGCACTGACTCTCCGAAAAAGCATCTACCCCGGCTCACACCCCACCCAATCTCCGTGCATTTACCATGGCTAATTCACCTAATCTACACATCTTTGTACAAGGAGCAATTTTGCATGGCCAATTTACCTAACTTGCACATCTTTAGACATGAGGGAAGATAGAGAAAAACTAGAGAAATATGAGAGTTCAGCACTCAGCAGAGAGGTGGGGGGGGAGGGCGGGGTTGCATTAATGGAATTTTGCCCAGGCGTGCTAGTGGAAGAAATGGAAGTGACAGAGGCAGCTGATGGGATTGTTTCAATTTTATTTCACTGAGCAGAGAGGTCAATAACCAGGGAGCAGAGATTTAAAGTCATTGAGGAAGGATTAGAGGGGAGTTGAGGATAACGTTTTTACCCAGAGGGTGGTGAGGGTCTGGAACTGTCTGAAAGGGTGATAAGGGCAGAAACCCTCATTACATTCAAATAACACTGGGATATGAACTTGAAGGAATAACTTCTCCACGTTTAAAATGGAGATGAAATAACTTCTCCACGTTGACACAGTCCCATCAAACACTCACAGAGACAGCATGGGTTATATAGAGTCAAACTCCATCTAAACTGTGTCTGGAGCGTGCAATGAACACGGGTCACTCAAAAACCCAGATCAGGATCTAACTCAGCTGCCTCAGTCACTCAAACACTCCTGTATTACTGACCTTAATCTCATTGGATGCTGTATTTGCGAACACAAGACAGCTAAAGAGCAGGAGAGAGTCCTCCAGATACAGTGCATCTAATGGTGGGAGGCACATGGGAGACCAGTATCACTGAGGAATACTAGGGATTTTCACAGCCGAAGTTCTGAAGTGTGGCTCTATTCGAGTTAGTGGGATTTAGGAGTAGGATGTTTGGGTTATTTGCACGATGTGGGAATCCTCCATCAATACCGAGTCTGTAGGTTGTTCCTCGCTCCTGGAGTCTACCCACTTTTCCCCATCAGTTTCACTTTTCCTGACACCAGGGACTTTGCCACATTTCACAGTTTCAGGTAGAGCACATTGCTGTTTGTAAGTGCTTTCTGTGCGCAGTCTCATTTCCTGCATTACAACAGTGACTACACTTCAAAAAAGCTCTTTATTGGCTGTGTTGTGGGCCAAATGTCACTGGGGATGCGAAATTGGTTAGAGAAAGGGATTCTTTATTAAAAGCACAAAGGGGAAATATTCAGAGTTACAGAATTTCTCAGAATGGCAATCACAATACACAGCACAGCTTCAGTTAGAGCCATGCCCGAGTGTCTTTTGTCTACTCAAGGCCTTGTGTGTCCCCGATAAGCATGTGCTATAATAATCTCGCAGGGAAGCAGTCTCACAGCAAAGAACACCTCGGGCTTGTCAGCTGCAGGAACTTCATTTTATACATATATAGAGAAATAACAGCCGGCTTGTTGTGGAAAAAATACAGTGTAAGAGAGAGAGAGACGGCCATCATGAGTATATTTTGAGTATCACTTTATAACACATATTAATCATATTAACCCTTTGTTTCCCACATTAGGCTGTGAGATGCTTTCAGACATCATGTGTGACTCCTCTGGTATCTCAGGAGAAAGGACAATTTAATGAAAGACATCGCACACACCTCACAAGTTAATGGTTTCCCCCCTTGTGAATGTGTTGGTCTAAACGGAGATATGACGATAATGAGAATGATTTGTCACACACCTCACACATGAAGAATTTCTCCCTTTCTTGAGTGTGTTGATGCTTGCGGAGGGTCCCTGATATTGAGAATAATTTATCTCACACCTCACACCTGAGTGGTCTCTCCCTGCTGTGAATCCTCTGATGCTGCAGATGCAATGATTGAGGGAATGATTTCTCACACACCTCACACTTGAATAGTTTATCTTCAATGTGGCTGTCCATGTTACAGGAGGTACTATGGATGCACCTTCTTTGTTGGAAGATCTTGTCAGCCTGTGGTACCTTCCTCATACTTGAACAGCCTTTCACCTGTACGAATGCAACAGTGGTTCATTAGGCTCAATGAATGATCAAAGCTCTCACCACACTTGGAGCCCACTCGCACTTCTTCCCAGCCTTACCCTGAAAGTTTATTTATTAATCACAAGTAAGGCTTACATTAACACTGCAATGAAGTTACTGTGAAATTACCCGAGTCGCCACAGTCCGGCGTCTGTTCGGATACACTGAACAAGAATTTAGCATGGCCCATGCACCAAACTAGCACGTCTTTCAGGCTGTGGGAGGAAACCGGAGCACCTGGAGGAAACCCATGCAGACACGGGGAGAACATACAAACTCCACACAGGGAGTGACCCAAGCTGGGAATCAAACCCGGGTCCCTGGCGCTGTGAGGCAGCAGTGTTTGCCACTGTGCCGCCCCTGACTGGCACATAGCCAAAGTTTCAGAAAAGTTGGTTCTGATGGAAGGTTCCACATCACTGACCAGTTTCAGATCTGATGGTATGTCAAAACTCCCCTGACCCAACCGATTTCCACATGATGATTTTACTGCCCAACCTTCTCTATGTTGAGCAATGCTGTGAAGGGAGTGGATGTCTTCACACAGTTGTGCAGTTGTTCCTTAGGTAATAGTCAGGATCTATCTGTGGTGTGTCCGCTCTGTATTCTTTGGTGTAGTACGGTGTAAAGCAGGAAAAGGAAACATAGTTTCCTTCTACTCCCTTTCTGAAGGGAGTAGAAGCCCAGATGTGGGCTTCATTGGCTAGGCCAGCATTTCTTGCCCAGTCCAAATGGCCCTCTAGAGGGTGATGATGAACTGCCCTCTTCAACCATTGGAGTCCATGTGGTGTAGGTACAACCACAATGCTTTTAAGGAGGGACTTCCAGGATTTTGACCCAGTGACCGTAAAGGAATGGTCATATAATTCTAAGTCGGATGGTGTGTGACTTGGAGGGGAACATGCAGGTTGTGTGGTTCCCATGTATCTGCTGTCCTTGTCCTTCTTTGTGGTAGAGGTGGTGGTTTGGAAAGTGCTGTAAAAGCAGGTGTGGTGAGCCTGGATATTGTAAAACCAGCTATCAATTCACTATAGGACCGGCTTTACCCCGAGAGTGTGTGTTCATTTTTTAAAAAATACTCATGTCACATTGAAGTTGTAGCCAGGACACAGGTTAGAAACTTGGAATTTTGGGACACACTTTCACAGTTTGGACCTTGAATCAATATAAATCTCTTGAGTTGAACAACCTCTCTCTCGCATAGAGAAAATCCCACCTCTGATAAACAAATGCCTAACTCCCTCTCAGCCCAAATTCACTGCCCGATGTCCAAGTCCGATTATCTCCCCAGCCCAGAAAGCTGACTCCCTTTCCAACAGTGACAAGCGCTCTGACAATTTGCTTCAACTGGGAATTAAACAATGCTGCCTTAAACACAGCTGTGATTATTTGAGCAATGCCATTATTGTTTCTGGCTGCTGTCTAATCCGTCAGTGGCAATGGAAAGGGTGAGGCTTTCAGGTAAAATCTTTAAAGACATTAAAAGACATTTCAATGAATGTGCCTCGGACCCTCCCAGATAATTACAACTCACTTTCTCATGTTCAGTGATGACCCATCAACAAAATTCAGCCCGTAAATCAGAAGGGAAATGCTTCCAATAAACACACTCAATATCCAACACACAGCTCCAATCAAACAGCTCAGCACAAAGCACCGAGTAAACAGGTCTCTCAGCTGGATCTTCTCACACACCATAAGGAGCATTTCCACACCTGATTCCCCACAGGATAATCAGACTGTGTGAATATTAGTGTGGATATTATGCAATATAATTATTATAAATTCTGTTCCTTCACTCACCATCTCCTCTCTTGGTTTTCAGTCCCGACAAGAGGTGAAGTAGCTGTGAAAGAGGAAGAGGAGAGAATGGGCAGAGTGGGTGGGCTCTCTGATTGATGATGTCTCACAGTCAAATATTTCTGGAGTAACATGAAGTTTGGGGAACTGACCGGTGAAACGGAGGTGACCTTGAGCAGCAGATCAGGTGGAGATTTAAACTTGTCATTGTCCCATCTGAATAAAACCTCACTTATTGCAGCTGCTGTCTCAGTTCCCCTGGTAAATGTTTGACAGAGATTTCTAGTGTGGGAATAGAATTCTTTATCCTTGGAGGATTTCAAACTGACAATATCAGTATGAGATGTGTAGACTCAGATAATTTTGACAGATCAGAAGAAGAAACCCCACAGCATGCAAAGCAGCAATAACTTGCAATGGTGGGATCAGCACATACAGGAGGAAGGGGGACAGAAGAGAGGGGCAGAGGAGGTATTAAGTAATTTACTCCCATTACTCTCCTTGTTCCTCTATTTCCTTGATCTTTACTTCTTTCCTACCTGTGCACTCTCTTCCTCCATCCACTTTCATTTTGTTCCAATCTCCTAACTTTCTCACTTCTCCTTACAGAAATAGGGAGCGGTGAGGTCATGGAGGGATTTGACTGCAAGCTCAAAACGTTCACTACAACTAATACTGAGCTATCCTGGGAAGAGTGAGTTATTCTTCAAGTTTTATTCCTGACAGACTGTCAGCACTGTGTCTAAACAATAGAACTTTCATGAGTGAATAAAAGCAGAATGGTTAATCAGCAGTACTGATTGAAGACAATCCCTTCAGATATTCATTCCGGCTGACACCAGGGACTTTACCACCTTTCTCAGTTTCAGGAACCCAGACACAAAGATAAGACTAGCTCAGACTAGTTACCACTCTAAATCAAATCAAACTTTCAGGCTGCTAGTTTACACAGAGAAAAACATTCTGTAGACATTATTGGGACTTAACCACTTAGAAACTGAATCTAATACAACAGAAATATTATGTTATTGTAAGCTGTGGCTTCGTTAACACTCTTGTCTCTGTGTCAGGAAGTTGTGGAATCAAGTCTCACTTCAGAGCCTTGAGCACTGAGGCTGCTACTCCAGTGCAGTATACAGAGAGAGTGCTGCGCTGTCAAGAGTTACCATTTTTCAGATGAGTTAAACCAAATCTCTGTCTGTTCTCTCAGGTGAATGTAAAACATCCCAAGACACCATGTTGTAGAAGAACAGAGGAGTTATCCCTGATGTCCCGGTCAGTATGGATCCTGCAATCACCATCACTGAACTAGTTAATAGCACATTGTTGTTTGTGGGAGCTTGCTGTGAACAAATTGCCTGCCACCTTTCCTATATTTCAACAATGACCACATTTCAAAAACACTTACTTGGCTGTTAAGTACTTTCAGAGTGGGCTTTTCCTCCCACTCCACAGTGACAGCGGGAGGCAGTGCACGCTCGCTGGCTGTGGGGTCCTATGATCCCACCATTGCCAACTGGGTTTTCCGTTAAATTCATCACTCGTTGCTGGGAAACCTGAAGTCGGGGTGTGCAATTGGTGGGACATAAGATCCAGTCAGTGTGAATAGTAGCAAGAATTTGGCGTAAGTTAATGGAAGTTAATATAAAAATGCAAGTTTTTCTTTATCAGCAAAACATTCTGCTTCTTGGAAGTGGAAATTCTAAACCCACTGATGGAGAAAGTATGCCAGCCCACAGTGACTTTGACCAATATATTATGTGCAGGACTCTTACTGTAGGCTCCTAAATGTTTCAGTGAATAGAAACACACCATGCTCACACAGGTAGTTTGTGTTAAGTTTAAAAAGTGAATTTATTGTGAGTTACAAAATTGTACAGAAGATTGATAAAACAGCTGACAAGCAACAACACAATAATCAGCTTACATCAAACTCTGACTCAACCAAAATAACTAAATATTTGAAAATGACTCAAGATCTTTCCCAGAACATGAAATGAATATTGGAACAGTGTAAGTGAAACACACACACACACACTCTGAGTATTACAGACAGAAATCTAGTCTGGTCGCCATTCCTGATGGTCAGAAATGACGCAACTTTAGCGAGACAGGATGAAACTTGGCAAAATACAACCAGAGCCAAGTCTATCAGACCACAGCTGGATCAGGGGAGCACAAAGAAGACTTAATGAGTAATAGTGACAGAACATTAGATACTAAGAGGTACAGACAAGTATTTCTGTGACCACACATATGAATCCAGGATGGTATATTTCTTCCCTCATGCCAGGGTCAAGGATGTCACTGAGCAGCTGCAATACACCCTGTGGGGGCATTGGTGAACAGCGAGAGGTCATGGTCCATACAGGTACCGTTAACATAGGATGTGATCCTGTGGGGAGAATTTAAGGAGCTAGGTAGGAAATCATCAAACAGGAACTCAAAAGTAGAAACCTCTGGATGAATCCCAGTACCAGGTGCCAGTGAGTATAGGAATAGGAGAATGAAGCAGATGAATGTGTGACTGGAAAGATGAAGCAGGATGGAGGAATTTAGATTCCTGGGACATTGGGATCAGTTCTGGGGGAGATGGGCCGGGTAAATTACTCATAAACAGATCCAGGACCAATTTTCTCACAGGGCGATTGGCTACATTTGGTTATATTGGTGAGGACTTAAACTAACTTGGCAGAGGTGTTGGAAGCAGAAGGCCACACCAGAGAGAAACACCAAGGTTTACAAAAGTTTTGGGAGAGACAGATAGCACCAGAGCAGGAAATAGTGAGATATTAACTGGGAACAGAGTAAGAGGAAAAGTAATAAAGTCTAAATTATGTTTACAATGCATGTATGTGCATGGAAAGGGTACAATTCTAAAGGGGGTGGGATAGGGATCAAATGCTCTGACCACCACATGAGAGCACAAGTGACACATCGGCAGATGAACATCAGATTGTACTACCTCCAGAGTACAGAAAAAAAGATTCTAAGAATAGCTCATGAGATACCATTGTGGGGGAGATTTGGGGTTAAACCAAAGCCAATGTACTAAAACTTTTCTTCTAGCTTGGATTACACAGAGATGTGGCTAATTTCTGCAAAATATGTCACATGTGCCAAGTAGTGGGGGAACTATAAGCTGTAATTAAACCAGAGCCTTTGATCCCTGTCCAGTTTTTGAAGAACTTTTTACTCGTTGATTGCGTGGATCCCTTGTGAAAAACACTCAGTGGAAACCAATATTTGTTGACTATCACGGATATATCAACTGGATTTCCTGAAGCCATCCTATTCAGAAGTATTTTAACTAAGAGAGAGGTAGAGGAGTTGACCAAATCTTTTACCCGATATGGCTTACCTAAATAAATCCAGTCTGATTAGTAGTCAAATTTCCTGACAAAATCATTTAGAGGGGTTATGGACAATTTGGAGATAATTCAATACAATTACTCAGCTTATCATCCAGAGTCACTGGGAGCGTTAGAGAGCTGGCATCAAACTCTGAAACCACAATGAAAGCATATAGCCAGGTTACCCCCATAATTAGAACAAAGGAATTCAATTTTTACTGTTTGCAATCCACAATGCACCAAATAAATTCAGCCCTTTTGAAACTAGTCTATGGACGTAAAGATAGAGGACTACAAGACCACTCAAAGCAATTCAGGAAAATTCTTGACTATGTCTCAACTTTCAGAGAAAGACGAAATGGGGTGCGTGAGTTGGCAAAGAAACACTTCCAGACAGCACGGAAAGAAATAAAAACAGTAGCTGATAGCAAAGCAAAGATTAGAAGCTTAATTTTAGTAGGAGAAAAAGTACTTGTCTTATTACTAATATCAGAAGAACCAGATGCCAGATGTAGGCTCTATTGAATCGAAAAGAAGCTGAATGACATGAATTATTTGATGTACACACCAGACAGATGTAAATTGTAAAGAGGATGTCTCATCAACATGATTAAAAAGTATTGGGAGAGAGAAGATGAGGGCAAAAGTGAGCTCTTGGTAGTCATGAAGCAGGAGGAAGATAATAAGGAGTTAAATTCTGACAGTGACTTCATTCAAATTCAATTGGGTAATAAGGAATTCCTGGACAATGGATTAAATTATCTTTCAGACAAGAATTGGATGGAGTAATAAGAGTTATTGCAGTCACACAAAGTTATTTGTGGAGACAAATTTGGGAGAAAGGTCATCATACATGATGTAGATGCGGGGGATGCCATTCCAATCGACAACCTCCAATCTAGCTGAAATAGCACAAGTACAAATGGAGATTGAGTTCATGTTAAAAAATGACATTATTGAGTTAAGTTCTAGCAATTGGAGTGCTTCTATTGTGATGGTGCCAAAGCCTGACAGAACACAAAGAATGTATGTGGACTACAGAAAAATGAATGCAGTTCACAGAAGAGACTCATCTCTATTCCACGCCGAGACTATTGTATTGAATCGAATGTTCCAAATTCATTACCAAGTCGACTTGCTGAAAGGATATTGGCAAGTGCCTTTGACCAAGAGGATTTGTCATGAATTTAGCAAAAAGCGACTTCGCCAAGGCACAAATGATGTACTTGGGACCTATTGTAGGACATGGGCAAATGGAACCACAGGTGCAGGCCATTTAGAATTTCCCCAAACCTAAAAACACCAAAAGAGATTCTGAGGTTCTTAAGAATTAGTGGATTTTATCGCAATTTGTGCCAGATTTCAGCAGTATCATATGTCCACTCACCGCACTGCTGAAAAAAAAAACTGTTTAAATGGACGGAGGACTATAAAGTAGCATTTAGACATTGAAAAACTGCCTTAACCACTATACTAGTGTTAGCTAAACAAAAACAATTCAAATTGGCTATTGATGCTAGCCAAATTGGTGTGTGGGGGCTGTTTTGTTGCAAGAGGATGACCAGAGAATCAAAAAACCAGTGGAATATTTTTTCCAGAATACTGGGCATTCAGCAGAAGAAATATTCCACTGCAACACTTTGAAATTTACGTTGCTAGTAATCATACAGAGACAGTCGTGTATATAGATCATAATCTATTAAGGTCCTGGAAAAGTTTCAAGACAACACTAGACTATTTAATTGCAGCCATTTAATTTAAAAATATGGCATTTTGCCAAACGAGAAAGTGATAGCAGATCAAGAGTTTAAATGGCTGTCGAGAATGTATGTAAGTTTACTGGAGTTTATTGTTCTGTTAAAGCAAACTGAATATTTTTGTAATAGTGCCAATTTAAACAGATTCTTGTGTAAAATTAAAACATCGTTTAAAATTTAGACGGTCATTTTCTCATGAAATGGTAGAATGTTATTCAAATGAGTATTTTTTGGCACAAGTAAAATCAAACTGCCATGTATTTTGTAAACCATGTCTGGGCAGCACCTAAGCGAAGGGAAAGAGTAGGAACAGGGTGTTCTTTGCAATTGATACAATTAGCAGTCAGAGTGTTGTGAGCCAGGAGGCAGTTTAGACACAGGTGTGTTGAAGAAGCAGCAGCAAAAAGAAAGGAGGCAGCCACCTTCAAGAAACAACTCAGCTGGAGATGGAGTGCTGAAGCCAAAATGTCCACTCGTGCAAAAGATAATTTTCTTCACTGAACTGAAGACCATTTCCAATCCTGGTCACTTAAGCTGTACAGAGTGATAATCACTGGCTGGATTGCACCAATTCATTTATGGTTGTTGTTTTGAAAATGGGGTCTAAGGAGAGTTTAGGTACAGGGAAAAGAGAAAATTTTTGGATTTCAGTCTTACTGTTAATGTCCAAAGTATAAGATTGTTCTTTATAGTCTTTTATTATCTTTCTTCTGTTTAATAAATACTTTTATGTGTTTGTTTAACGAAAAGAAGATCCGAGTTCTCACTGTTTCCGAAAATGTTTCTCGCTAACATCCAAAAAAATACACCATACAAAATCTGTATTTCAGGTTGAAAACTCTTGCACATTAACATCAGCAGGGTTTTATAACATCACTGTATGAGTAGATGCCCCATGGTTTGATATCGACCCTGTCCAAGAGTTGCCTGCGGGCGATGTTCAGCTTCCCTCAGCTGAACTTTTTCTGAGACTCAATCAGCCCTTCAGTTGTTCTGGAATATTCTGATCCATTTTCCTATCCTGGGATGTCCCAGTTCATGCTCTTCTCCTGGGATGACCTGGTTCATTCTCCTCTCTCAAGGGATATCACAGCCTGCAAGTGGAACCCCGAATGAGGTGGTAAGATTTTTAAACCAGTAGATATTAAGGCGCTAACAGAATTAGTAGTATTCAGTTAAATGACTTCTAAAATAAGTTTATGAGCTAACAAGAAGCAACTTACATATATGAGATGCAGTAATTGATTCAAATGAGTGATTATGATTGTAAAACACATATGCTAATATTTTGAATGTATCATTGATTTTCAGGAATATTGTTCACTTTGGCCAAAAGCAGTTTACTGCTGGCATCACAGTAAAAAGGGTGAAGCAAATTTCAAGAGAATAATTGAACCTTGGAAATATGTAAGTTTTACAAGTTAAAGTTTCAGTTGGAAAGAATGTTCAGAACTCTTAAGCATATTTCATGGTTTATTCACGATCTGGACGAGATGGGCTGGTGCCCAGACATGGTGTCACGAGTTAGCCTGGTTAGACAGTGACTTTTGAGGCAACCCATGAGAACGTTTATTGAACTCTGGGCTGAGCATCTTAGGCTACGAGGCAACCAGGGAGTGGGATCAGCCAAGACAGAAGTTAGCTTCAGGATTTCACGGACTAATAAAATACCGTTATGCTGAGGAGTGGAATGTGATTAGCTAAAGTATTTGACAGGTATTATTGTTGATTAATATATCCTGAAGTTGATTGATCTACAGTTACAAAAAGGCGGGAATGATTTCGAAGAAAAAAAACTACAATTGATCTGCTTTTGATTGTATGTTAGATTCATTGGAGAGATTTTGCTGCTCCATGTAAGAGCTCTGACCCAATTTTTAATTCCTCCCTGGCCACTGGGGAGATACACGGTAAGAAGTCTCACAACACCAGGCGTGATCTTTTTGGAGATCCTTTCCACTTGGAGCCAGCAGTTTGCGGTGTCGATGGTAGCCATAATGTGGAGAAGCCGGCGTTGTGCGGTGTCGATGGTAGCCATGATGTGGAGGTGCCGGCGTTGTAGCCATGATGTGGAGATGCAACCCCGACATCTCCACATCACTGGGGAGATGCCAGAGGACTGGAGAACAGCTAATGTGGTCCCACTATTTGAGAAAGATTGTAGAGACAAGCCAGGGAACTATAGACTAGTGAGTCTCACGTCTGTGGTTGGGAAACCACTGTAGAAGATTCTGAAGGAAATAATCTATCTCCATTTGGAGAGGCAAGATTTGATCAGGGATAGTCAGCATGGTTTTGTCATAGGGAGGTCATGCCTAACAAATTTGATTGAATTTTTGAGCATGTAACTAAGTATGTGGATGAGGGTAGTGAGGTTGGTGTAGTTTACATGGATTTCAGTGAAACCTTTGACAAAATCCCACATGGGAGACTTGTTAAGAAGGAAAATGCACATGGGATACACAGTGATCTGATAAGGTGGATCCATAATTGGTTTAGTGGTAGGAGACAGAAGGTAATGACAGACGGCTGCTTTAGTGACTGGAGGCAAGTGACCAGTGGATAGATTGGCAGGGTGGTTAACAGTGAGATTGAGTGTCTTGGGTTACTGGAAGACATAGACGAGATGGTCAAATGGGCGGATAAGTGGCAGATGGAATTTAATCCTGAAAAGTGTGAGGTGATACACTTTGGAAGGAGTAATTTGACAAGGAAATATACTATGAAAGTTCTGACACGAGGAAGTTCCGAAGAACAAAGGGACCTTGGCGTGTTTGTGCATAGATCTCTGAAGGCAGGTTAATGGGCTAGTGAAAAAGGCATATGGCACAGGTGGAGAAGGTCAAGAAGGCATGCGGCATGCTTGCCTTCATCGGCCGGGGCATTGAGTTTAAAAATTGGCAAGTCATGTTGCAGCTTTATAGAACCTTGGTTAGGCCGCACTTGGAATATAGTGTTCAATTCTGGTCACCACACTACCAGAAGGATGTGAAGGCTTTGGAGAGGATACAGAAAAGATTTACCAGGATGTTGCCTGGTATGGAGGGCATTAGCTATGAGGAGAGGTTGGAGAAACCTGGTTTGTTCTCACTGGAACGACGGAGGTTGAGGGGCGACCTGATAGAAGTCTACAAGATTATGAGAGGCATGGACGGAGTGGATAGTCAGAAGCTTTTTCCCAGGGTGGAACAGTCAATTACTAGGGCGCAAGGTTTAAAGGAGATATACGAGGCAGATTTTTTTACACAGAGAATAGTGGGTGCCTGGAACTCGTTGCCGGGGGAGGTATTGGAAGCGGATACGATAGTGACTTTTAAGCGGCGTCTTGACAAATACATGAATAGGATGGGAATAGAGGGATATGGTCCCCAGAAGGATAGGGGGCTTTAGTTAAGTCGGGCAGCATGGTCGGTGCAGGCTTGGAGGGCTGAAGGGCCTGTTCCTGTGTTGTAATTTTCTTTGTTCTTTTGTATGCTTTTCCCAACAGAAGAAGGAGGAAGCGAGAATGTCCAGGGTGCGTGGAGTCCTTAATTATGTTGGCTGCTTTGCTGAGGCAGCGGCAAGTGTAGACAGAGTCAATGGATGGGAGGATGGATTACGTGATGGATCTTTTGTAGTTTCTTGCGGCCTTGGGCAGAGCAAGAGCCATGCCAAGCTGTGATACAGCCAGAAAGAATGTTTTCTCTGGTGCATCTGTAAAAGTCGATGCGAGTCGTAGCTGACATGCCAAATTTCCTAAGTCTCCTGAGAAAGTAGAGGCATTGGTGGGCTTTCTTAACTATAGTGCTGGCATGGGGGACCAGGACAGGTTGTTGGTGATCTGGACACCTAAAAACTTGAAGCTCTCGACCCTTTCCACTTCGATCCCCGTTGATGTAGACAGAGGCATGTTCTCCTCTAAGCTTCCTGAAGTCGATGACAGTCTCCTTCGTTTTGTTGACATTGAGGGAGAGATTATTGTCACCGCACCAGTTCACCAGATTCTCTGTCTCATTCCTGTACTCTGTCTCGTCATTGTTTGAGATCCGACCTATTACAGTACTGTCGTCAGCAAATTTGAAAATCGAGTTGGAGGGGAATTTGGCCATAGTCACAGATGTATAAGGAGTATAGAACAGGGCTGAGAACACAGCCTTGTGGGACACCGGTATTGAGGGTGATTGTGGAGGAGGTATTGCTACCTATCCTTACTGATTGTGGGCTGTGGGTTAGGAAGTTCAGCATCGAGCTGCAGAGGGAGGAGCCAAGACCCAGGTCATAGAGTTTGGAGATGAGTTTCTTCGGAATAATGTGTTGAAGGCTGAGCTGTAGTCAATAAATAGGAGTCTGACATAGGTGTCTTTGTTAACTAGGTGTTTCAGCGTTGAGTGCATGGTCAGGGAGACGAGGTCTGCTGTAGACCTGTTGCGGTGGTAGGCAAACTGTAATGGATCCAGGCAGTCTAGGAGGCTGGAATTAATTTGTGCCATGACTAGCCTTTCAAAGCACTTCATAATGATGGATGTCAGAGCCGCCAGACGATAGTCATTAAGGCATACTGCTTGGCTTTTCTTAGGTAGTGGGATGATGGTCATCTTCTTGAAGCAGATAGGGACCTCAGATTGTTGTAAAGATAGGTTAAAGATGTCTGCGTATACCCATGCCAGCTTATCCGCACAGGATCTGAGTGCTCATCGAGGTACCCCAACCGGGCCAGTCGTTTTCCATGGGTTAACCTTCGAGAAAGCTGCTCTGACATCTGCAATGGTGACCCCAGGTACAGGTTCATGCAGGGCTTCCAGGGTGGAGGGCATGCTCTCACTGACCTCTTGCTCAAAACGGGCCGAGAATGCATTGAGCTCATCAGGGAGGGTGCATTGGAACCAGCAATTTTATATGCCTTCATCTTGTGGCCTGTTATCATAGAAATCATAGAAACCCTACAGTGCAGAAGGAGGCCATTCGGCCCATCGAGTTTGCACCGACCACAATCCCACCCAGGCCCTACCCCCACATATTTTACCCGCTAATCCCTCTAACCTACACATCCCAGGACTCTAAGGGGCAATTTTTAACCTGGCCAATCAACCTAACCAGCACATCTTTGGACTGTGGGAGGAAACCGGAGCACCCGGAGGAAACCCACGCAGACACGAGGAGAATGTGCAAACTCCACACAGACAGTGACCCGAGCCGGGAATCGAACCCGGGACCCTGGAGCTGTGAAGCAGCAGTGCTAACCACTGTGCTACCGTGCAGACCTTGCCATAGTCGGTGGGGGTCTGTGTGGCTGGCCTGGAACTCTAGCTTGGTCCAGTACTGTCTTTTGGCATCTTTGATGGATCTCCTTAGATCGTATCTGGCTTTTTTGTATAATAAGAAGTCTCACAACACCAGGTTAAAGTCCAACAGGTTTATTTGGTAGCACAAGCTTTCAGAGTGTCACTCCTTCTTCAGGTGAGTGAGGAGTTGTGTTCACAAACAGGGCATATATAGACACAAACTCAATTTACAAGATAATGGTTGGTATGTGAGTCTTTACAGGTAATCAAGTCTTGAAGACTTACAGACAATGTGAATGGAGAGAGGGTTAAGCACAGGTTAAAGAGGTGTGTATTGTCTCCAGCCAGGACAGTGAGTGAAATTTTGCAAGCCCAGGCAAGTCGTGGGGGTTACAGATAGTGTGACATGAACCCAAGATTCCAGTTGAGGCCATCCTCATGTGTGTGGAACTTGTCGATCAGTTTCTGCTCAGCGATTCTGCGTTGTCATGTGTCATGAAGGCCGCCTTGGACAACGCTTACCCGGAGATCAGAGGCTGAATGCCCATGACTGCTGAGGTGTTCCCCCACAGGAAGAGAACAGTCCTGCCTGGTGATCGTCGAATGGTGTTCGTTCATCCGTTGTCGTAGCACCTGCACAGTATCCCCAATGTACCATGCCTCGGGTCATCCTTTCCTGCAGCATATCAGGTAGACCGAGTCGCAAGAGTATGCAAGAGTGGAGAAGCTACAACATCTTCTCCAGAGCCTTCAACATATCATCGACGAAGATGAACTTCCCTGGAACGCAGAAGCTACGACATCTTCTCCGGAACCTTCAACATGTCATCGATGAAGACGAACATCTCGCCAAGGCCATCCCTACACCCCCACTTCTTGCCTTCAAACAACTGCACAATCTCAACCAGACAATTGTCCGCAGCAAATTAGCCATCCTTCAGGAGAACAGTGACCACGACATCACACAACCCTGCCACAGTAACCTCTGCAAGATGTGCCCAATCATCGACATGGATGCCATCATCTCACGTGAGAACACCATCCATCAGGTACACGGTACATACTCTTGCAACTCGCCCAACGTTGTCTACCTGATACGCTGCAGGAAAGGATGTCCCGAGACCTGGGTTCAATTCTGACCTTGGATGACTGTCTGTCTGGACTTTGCACATTCTCCCCGTGTCGGTGTGGGTTTCCTCCTACAGTCCAAAGATATGCGGGTTAAGTTGATTGGCCATACTAAATTGCCCCTCAGTGTCATGGGGGTTAGGAGGGTAAATATGTGGGGTTACGGGGATAGGGCCTGGTTGGATTGTTGTCGGCGCAGGCTCGATAGACCGAATGGCTTCCTTCTGCACAGTAGGGATTCTATGAGTGCAGATTACTGATCAGTCTGAGTGTGGAACAGAGAGACAAGACTTCAGTCAAGAGCACAGGGATAGAGGTGAGACTCCAGTAAAGAGCACGGGGAGAGAAACGAGACTCCAGTAAAGAGCGTGGGGAGAAAAGCGGGGCTTTAATAAAGAGAGTGGGGAGAGATGAGACTTCAATAAAGAGTGCAGAGAGACAGAGGCAAATCTTCAATAAAGAGCACGGAGAAGTTAAAGTAAAGTTTATTTATTAGTCACAAATAAGGCTTACATTAACACTGCAATGAAATTACTATGAAATTCCCCTAGTTGCCACACTCTGGCCCCATGTCCGGGTCAATCACCGAACCAGCACGTCTTACAGACTGTGGGAGGAAAGCGGAGCACCCGGAGAAAACCCACGCAGACACACGGAGAACGTGAAAACTCCACACAGACAGTGACCAAAGCTGGGAATCGAACACAGGCCCCTGGTGTTGTGAGGCAGCAGTGCTAACCACTGTGCCACCCGTGCCGCCCATGTGAGAGGTGAGTCTTTAATAAAGAGCATGAGGAAGCGAGAATTCAATAAAGAACACGGAACTTGCCTTCCGGGAGCAGAGTCAACCTGACCTGCAACGGACATCACAGGAAAATGGTAATTTCATTGGCTGGTAAGTAACTGCTAATTTGAATTACCTGTTCTAAAATGCTATCAGGTATAGGTAATAAGGGAAAATATTTTACAGATTAAACAACTTGAAAACAGTTGAATTATTTTAAAAACAAATTAAAAATCTAATCAAATAAAATAGGGATGATGGGCCAGGTGTTGTGTTGTACCTGCATGATGTGGGAGCTGCTGGACCCTATTATAGTTCCTACTGAACACATCTGTAGGAAGTGTTGATTGCTCAAGGAACTGCAACTCATATGAGCTGGTGTCTGAGCTTCAGATGCTGCCACACATCAGGGAGGGGAGAGGTACCTGGACTTTGTGTTTCAGGAGGCAGTCACACCCCTTAGAATAACTACCAGTGGTCAGCGACAGGGGTCTGTGACTGTGAGTGAGGCAGGTAGAGGGATACAAGGTATAATGAAGGAGCCCCAGCTCTTGTCCTTGTCCAACAGGTACGAGATTCTTGCTACTTGTGTGGATGAGAGAGGGGACTGCAGGAAGGATGAGCAAAATGACCACGGCACCATGGTGCAGGAAGCTGTTGGGGGTGGGGAGAGGTGCAGAAAAGACAAATATAGTTGTAGTTGAAGTTAGTATAGTCAGTACAGTATAGTCAGGAAAATAGACACAGTTAGAACATAGAACATAGAACATTACAGCGCAGAACAGGCCCTTCGGCCCACGATGTTGCACCGACCAGTTAAAAAAAAAACTGTGACCCTCCAACCTAAACCAATTTCTTTTCGTCCATGAACCTATCTACGGATCTCTTAAACGCCCCCAAACTAGGCGCATTTACTACTGATGCTGGCAGGGCATTCCAATCCCTCACCACCCTCTGGGTAAAGAACCTACCCCTGACATCGGTTCTATAACTACCCCCCCTCAATTTAAAGCCATGCCCCCTCGTGCTGGATTTCTCCATCAGAGGAAAAAGGCTATCACTATCCACCCTATCTAAACCTCTAATCATCTTATATGTTTCAATAAGATCCCCTCTTAGCCGCCGCCTTTCCAGCGAAAACAATCCCAAATCCCTCAGCCTCTCCTCATAGGATCTCCCCTCCATACCAGGCAACATCCTGGTAAACCTCCTCTGCACCCTCTCCAAAGCCTCCACATCCTTCCTGTAATGTGGGGACCAGAACTGCACACAGTACTCCAAGTGCGGCCGCACCAGAGTTGTGTACAGTTGCAACATAACGCTACGACTCCTAAATTCAATCCCCCTACCAATAAACGCCAAGACACCATATGCCTTCTTAACAACCTTATCTACTTGATTCCCAACTTTCAGGGATCTATGCACACATACACCTAGATCCCTCTGCTCCTCCACACTATTCAAAGTCCTCCCGTTAGCCCTATACTCAACACATCTGTTATTCCTACCAAAGTGAATTACCTCACACTTCTCCGCATTAAACTCCATCCGCCACCTCTCGGCCCAACTTTGCAACCTGTCTAAGTCTTCCTGCAAACTACAACACCCTTCCTCACTGTCTACCACACCACCGACTTTGGTGTCATCAGCAAATTTGCTAATCCACCCAACTATACCCTCATCCAGATCATTAATAAATATTACAAACAGCAGTGGCCCCAAAACAGATCCCTGAGGTACACCACTTGTAACCGCACTCCATGATGAATATTTACTATCAACCACCACCCTCTGTTTCCTATCCGCTAGCCAATTCCTGATCCAATTTCCTAGATCACCCCCAATCCCATACATCTGCATTTTCTGCAGAAGCCTACCATGGTGAACCTTATCAAACGCCTTACTAAAATCCATATATACCACGTCCACTGCCTTGCCCCCATCCACCTCCTTGGTCACTTTCTCAAAAAACTCAATAAGGTTAGTAAGGCACGACCTACCTGCCACAAAACCATGCTGACTATCACCTATCAATTCATTACTCTCCAAATAACTATAAATCCTATCCCTTATAATTTTTTCCAACATCTTGCCGACAACAGAAGTGAGACTCACCGGTCTATAATTCCCGGGGAAGTCTCTGTTCCCCTTCTTAAACAATGGGACAACATTCGCTAACCTCCAATCTTCTGGTACTATACCAGAGGCCAACGACGACCTGAAGATCAGAGCCAGAGGCTCTGCAATCACTTCTCTTGCCTCCCAGAGAATCCTTGGATAAATCCCATCCGGACCAGGGGATTTATCTATTTTCAGACCCTCCAGAATATCCTGCACATCCTCCTTATCAACTGTAATACTGTCTATTCTACTCCCTTGCAACCCAGTGTCCTCCTCAGCTATATTCATGTCCCCTTGCGTGAACACCGAAGAGAAATATTGGTTCAATGCTTCACCAATCTCCTCCGGTTCCACACATAACTTCCCTCTGCCATCTATAACTGGCCCTAAACTTGCCCTAACCAACCTTCTGTTCTTGACATACCTATAGAACGCCTTAGGATTCTCTTTAACCCTATCCGCCAAAGTCTTCTCATGTCCCCTTTTAGCCCTTCTAAGCTCGCTCTTCAACTCCCTCTTAGCCAATCTAAAGCTTTCTAGTGCACTACCCGAGTGCTCACGTCTCATCCGAACATAAGCCTCCTTTTTCTTTTTAACCAACAAAGAAACTTTTTTGGTGCACCACGGTTCCCTAGCCCTACCAATTCCTCCTTGCCTGACAGGGACATACCTATCACAGACTCGCAGTAGCTGCTCCTTGAAAAAAACTCCACATGTCGGACGTTCCCAGTCCCTGTAATCTCCTAGTCCAACCTATGTTTCCTAATTCTCTCCTAATAGCCTCATAATTACCCTTCCCCCAGCTAAAACCACTGGCCCGAGGTTCATGCCTATCCCTTTCCATCACTAAGGTGAACGTAACCGAATTGTGGTCACTATCACCAAAATGCACACCAACTTCCAAGTCTAGCACCTGGTCTGGCTCATTTCCCAGCACCAGATCCAATATAGCCTCACCTCTAGTTGGCCTGTCTACATACTGAGTCAAAAAACCTTCCTGCACGCTTTGAACAAAAACTGACCCCTCTAACGAGCTAGAGCTATAACAATTCCAGTCAATATTAGTCAAGTTAAAATCCCCCATAACAATTGCCCTATTACTTTCACTCCTAAGCAGGATTGACTCCGCAATCCTTTCCTCAACCTCTCTAGAACTTTTAGGAGGTCTATAAAAGACTCCCAACAGGGTGACCTCTCCTCTCCTATTTCTAATCTCCGCCCATACTACCTCAACAGATAAGTCCTCATCAAACCTCCTCTCTGACACTGTGATACAATCTCTGACCAATAATGCTACCCCTCCCCCTCTTCTACCTCCTTCCCTACTTCGACAAAAACATTTGAACCCCGGGACCTGCAGCATCCATTCCTGCCCCTGCTCTATCCATGTCTCTGAAATAGCCACAACATCGAAGTCCCAGGTACTGATCCACGCTGCAAGTTCACCCACTTTATTGCGAATACTCCTGGCATTGAAGTATACACATTTCAAACCCTGCTCCACCCCACCTCTGCAATGCCGTGCATTGCAGTCCCCATCCATGCATCCCTCACTTTCAGCCCCACTACTCTATGTAGCCAGGATCAAGAGTCTCGAAGGCTGTGTTGCCAGCCCAGTGTCAGGGTTGAGGACATCTGCTCTGGGCTGGAAATGAACTTGCAGTAGGAGGGGGATGATCCAGTGGTTGTGGTCCATGTAGGCACCAATGACACAGGCAGAACGAGGAAGGGGGTTCTGTGTAGGCAGTTTGAGGAGTTATGCATTAAGTTAAAGACATAAGAACGTAAGAACATAAGAAATAGGAGCAGGAGTAGGCCATCTAGCCCCTCGAGCCTGCTCCGTCATTCAATAAGATCATGGCTGATCTGAAGTGGATCAGTTCCACTTACCCGCCAGATCCCAAGAACCATAGAACCATAGAAAATTACAGCTCAGAAACAGGCCTTTTGGCCCTCTGTGCCGAACCATTTTATGCCTAGTCCCACTGACCTGCACTTGGACCATATCCCTCCACAGCCCTCTCATCCATGAACCCGTCCAAGTTTTTCTTAAATGTTAAAAGTGACCCCGCATTTACCACTTTATCCGGCAGCTCATTCCACACTCCCACCACTCTCTGCGTGAAGAAGCCCCCCCTAATATTCCCTTTAAACTTTTCTCCTTTCACCCTTAACCCATGCCCTCTGGTTTTTTTCTCCCCTAGCCTCAGCGGAAAAAGCCTGCTTGCATTCACTCTATCTATACCCATCAAAATCTTATACACCTCTATCAAATCTCCCCTCAATCTTCTACGCTCCAGGGAATAAAGTCCCAACCTATTCAATCTCTCTCTGTAACTCAGCTTCTCAAGTCCCGGCAACATCCTTGTGAACCTTCTCTGCACTCTTTCAATCTTATTTACATCCTTCCTGTAACTAGGTGACCAAAACTGTACACAATACTCCAAATTCGGCCTCACCAATGCCTCATATAACCTTACCATAACACTCCAACTTTTATACTCGATACTCCGATTTATAAAGGCCAATGTACCAAAGGCACTCTTTACGACCCTATCCACCTGTGACGTCACTTTTAGGGAATTCTGTACCTGTATTTCCAGATCCCTCTGTTCAACTGCACTCTTCAGAGTCCTACCATTTACCGAGTGCGTCCTTCTTTGGTTTGTCCCTCCAAAGTGCAATATCTCACACTTGTCTGCGTTAAATTCCATTTGCCATTTTTCAGCCCATTTTTCTAGTTGGTCCAAATCCCTCTGCAAGCTTTGAAAACCTTCCTCACTGTCCACTTCACCTCCAATCTTTGTATCATCAGCAAACTTGCTGATCCAATTTACCACATTATCATCCAGATCATTGATATAGATGACAAACAACAATGGACCCAACACCGATCCCTGCGGCACACCACTAGTCACAGGCCTCCACTCAGAGAAGCAATGCTCCACAACTACTCTCTGGCTTCTTCCATTGAGCCGGTGTCTTATCCAATTTACTACCTCCCCATGTATACCTAGCGACTGAACCTTCCTAACTAACCACCCATGAGGGACCTTGTCAAAGGCCTTGCTGAAATCCAGGTAGACAACATCCACCGCCTTCCCTTCATCCACTTTCCTGGTAACCTCCTCGAAAAACTCTAATAGATTGCTCAAACATGACCTACCACGCACAAAGCCATGCTGACTCTCCCTAATAAATCCCTGTCTATCCATATATTTGTAGATCCTATCCCTTATCACACCTTCCAATAACTTGCCCACCACCGACGTCAAACTTACTGGCCGATAATTTCCCGGATTTCTTTTGGAACCTTTTTTAAACAACGGAACAACATGAGCCACCCTCCAATCATCCGGCACCTCCCCCATGAATACTGACATTTTAAATATGTCTGCCAGGGCCCCTGCAAGTTCAACACCAGCTTCCCTCAAGGTCCGTGGGAATACCCTGTCCGGTCCTGGGGATTTATCCACTCTGATTTGCCTCAAGACAGCGAGCACCTCCTCCCCTTTAATCTGTAAAAGTTCCATGGCCTCCCTACCAGTTTGCCCTATTTCCGTAGACTCCATGTCCGTTTCCTCAGTAAATACGGATGCAAAAAAACCATTCAGTATCTCCCCCATCTCTTTTGGTTCCATAAACAGTCTATCACTCTGGTCTTCAAGATGACCAATTTTATCCCTCACTATCCTTTTGCTCCTAACATACCTATAGAAGCTCTTTGGATTTTCCTTCACTCTGTCTGCCAAAGCAACCTCATGTCTTCTTTTAGCCCTCCTGATTTCCCTCTTAAGTAGCTTCTTGCACTTTTTATACTCCTCGAGCATCTGATGTGTTCCTTGCTGCCTGTACATTTCATACAACTCTCTCTTCCTCTTAATCAGTGTTACAATCTCCCTCGAGAACCAAGGTTCCTTATTCCTATTTACTTTGCCTTTAATCCTGACAGGAACATACAAACTCTGCACTCTCAAAATTCCTCCTTTGAAGGCCTCCCACTTTCCATTTACATCCTTACCAGAGAACAGCCTGTGCCAATCCACACTTCCCAGATCCCTTCTCATTTCATCAAATTTGGCCTTTTTCCAGTTCAGAACTTCAACCCGAGGACCAGATCTATCCTTATCCACGATCAGGTTGAAATTAATGGCATTATGATCACTGGATCCAAAGTGTTCCCTCACACTCACATCCATCACCTGCCCTAACTCATTTCCCAATAGGAGATCCAATATCACATCCTCTCTAGTTGGCACCTCTATATACTGATGTAGAAAATTCTCCTGAACACATTTTACAAACTCTACCCCGTCTAAACCTTTAACAGTATGCGAGTCCCAATCTATATGTGGAAAATTAAAATCCCCTACTATCACAACTTTGTGTTTCTTGCAGTTGTCAGCTATCTCTCCGCTGATTTGCTCCTCCAATTCTCGCTGACTATTGGATGGTCTATAATACAAGCCCATTAATGTGGTCATACCTTTCCTGTTTCTCAGCTCCACCCATAGGGCCTCTGTAGACAAGCTCCCTAATCTATCCTGCCTGAGTACCGCTGTAACATTTTCCCTGACCAACAATGCCACCCCCCCACCTTTTATCCCTCTGCCTCTATCCCGCCTGAAACATTGGAACCCTGGAACATTGAGCTGCCAGTCCTGCCCCTCCTGTAGCCAAGTTTCACTAATGGCTATAATGTCATATTTCCATGTGTCTATCCACGCCTTCAGCTCATCTGCCTTCCCCACAATACTCCTGGCATTGAAATAGACACACCTCAAAAAATTATTTCCACCACACTCTACCCTTCCATTTGTGATTTTGCTTGAACTAACCTGTCTTTTTACCCCTGCTCCACTATCTGCTCTGGCACTCTGTCTCCCATCCCCCTGCAAATCTAGTTTAAACGCTCCCCAATAACACTAGCAAATCTCCCTGCAAGTATATTGGTCCCCTTGTAGTTTAGGTGTAACCCGTCTCTCTTGTACAGGTCCCACCTGCCCCAAAAGAGGTCCCAATAATCCAAGAATTGGAAACCCTGCCCCCTGCACCAGTTCCTCAGCCAGGTGTTTATCCGCCCAAGCATCCTACTCCTGCCCTCACTGGCATGTGGCTCAGGTAGCAATCCTGAGATTACTACCCTCGGGGTCCTGCTTTTTAACTTCCTTCCAAACTCTTTGTACTCACTCTTTAGGACCTCCTCACTCTTCCTTCCCACGTCATTGGTACCGACGTGTACCACGACATCTGGCTGATCACCTTCCCACTGTAGAACGTTGTACACGCGATCAGAGACATCGCTGACCTTGGCACCTGGGAGGCAACAAACCATGCGGGAGTCTCTGTCCCGACCACAGAACCTCCGGTCTGTATCTCTGACCATCGAGTCCCCTATCACTACTGCTCTCCTCTTCTTCATCCCACCCTTTTGCGCTGTAGAACCAGACTCAGCATCAGAGTTCCGGCTGTCGCAGCTTGTCCCAGGTAAAGCATCTCCCACAACAGTATCCAATTCAGTATACCTGTTGTGGAGGGGTATGTCCACAGGGGAACCCTGCTCTGCCTGTCCTTTCACACGGCCATTTCCTCTCCTTACAGTAACCCAATTTCCTGTGCTCTGCTGCTTAGGTGTAACTATCTCCCTAAAGCTACTGTCTATATACTTCTCATTCTCCCGAATTAGATGGAGGTCATCAAGCTCCTTCTCCAGTTCCCTAACACGCTTTGCTAGCAGCTGCAGCTGAATGCATCTTTTGCAGGTGCTGTCGTCAGGGATACTGAAGGTCTCCCTGATCTCCCACATCCTGCAAGAGGAGCATTCCAACATCTTGCCTGGCATATATTTTTTTACTCTGGGGAAATACAGGAATAAACTTTCTGAAAAAGAAAAAAAGACTACTCTCACCTCTGCCTGTTCTCGCCGAAGCCCGTTTTGAGCCAAAGCCCTTCAGCTCTCACTCTGCCCCCTGCTCACTCTGCTGCCCGCTCAAAGGTGCAACCTACTTTTAAACCCTCCAAAACCTTCCCAGGCTGCTGCTGGGCCTACTTCCTGTTTTGAAAAAAAACCTCCGATTTTTTTCACAAATTTAACTGAAAAATAAATAAATAAATTAGTGCACAAACAAGCTCCCTTACCCTCAGCCTGCTCCTGTGGAACAATCCCTATAACCCCTAATTCCCTTACCGATCAAGAATCCAGCTATCCGTGATTTAAACATATTCAACGAGGTAGCCTCCACCCACTTCAGTGGCAGAGAATTCCAGAGATTCACCACCCTCTGAGAGAAGAAGTTCCTCCTCAACTCTGTCCTAAACTGACCCCCCTTTATTTTGAGGCTGTGCCCTCTAGTTCTAGCTTCCTTTCTAAGTGGAAAGAATCTCTCCACCTCTACTCTATCCAGCCCCTTCATTATCTTATAGGTCTCTATAAGATCCCCCCCAGCCTTCTAAATTCCAACAAGTACAAACCCAATCTGCTCAGTCTCTCCTCATAATCAACACCCCTCATCTCTGGTATCAACCTGGTGAACCTTCTCTGCACTCCCTCCAAGGCCAATATATCCTTCCGCAAATAAGGGGACCAATACTGCACACAGTATTCCAGCTGCGGCCTCAACAATGCCCTGTACAGATGCAGCAAGACATTTCTGCTTTTATATTCTATCCCCCTTGCGATATAGGCCAACATCCTATTTGCCTTCTTGATCATCTGTGCACCTGCAGACTGGGTTTTTGCGTCTCATGCACAAGGACCCCCAGGTCCCTCTGCACAGCAGCATGTTGTAATTTCTTTCCATTTAGATAATAATCCAATTTGCTATTATTTTCTCCAAAGTGAATAACCTCGCATTTGTCAACGTTATACTCCATCTGCCAGATCCTCGCCCACTCACTCAGCCTGTCGAAATCTCTCTGCAGACCTTCTACGCCCTCCACACGATTCACTTTTCCACTTATCTTTGTGTCGTCAGCAAACTTTGTTACCCTACACTCAGTCTCCTCCTCCAGATCGTCTATATAAATGGTAAATAGTTGAGACCCCAGTACCGATCCCTGCGGCACACCACTAGTTACCATCTGCCAACCAGAAAAGCACCCATTTATTCCGACTCTCTGCTTCCTGTCGGATAGCCAATCCCCAATCCACGCTAACATCCGACCCCCAACTCCGTGTGACCCAATCTTCTTTAGCAACCTTTTGTGAGGCACCTTATCAAACGCCTTTTGGAAATCCAAAAACACCGCATCCACCGGTTCCCCTCCGTCAACCGCACTAGTCACATCTTCATAAAAATCCAACAAGTTCGTCAAGCACGACTTTCCCCTCATGAATCCATGCTGCGTCTGCTTAATCGAACCATTCTTATCCAGATGGCCTGCTATTTCTTCTTTAATGATGGGTTCCAGCATTTTCCCAACTACAGACGTTAAGCTAACCGACCTGTAGTTACCCGCCTTTTGTCTATTTCCTTTTTTAAACCCAAGTGTATAATTTCTGGATTATTTCCTGAGCCACGTGCAGATTGGCAGTTTGTAAAGTTAGAGAGATGAATGTGTGGCTCAAAGACTAGTGTGGGAGAAGTAGGTATCAGTTTGTAGGACGTTGGCATCAGTACTGGGAAAAGTGGGGGCTGTACTGTTGGGACGGCCTACATCTGAACCATTCTGGGACCAATGTTCTTGCAGACCAAGAAACAGGGAAGTAGAGAGGGATTTAAATTAAAGAATGGGATGAGGTTTCAGTTCCTTGGAAAGTTGGGAAGTCAAAATTAAAGGGTGGCACGGTGGCACAGTGGTTAGTGCAGCTGTCTCACAGTGCCATGTCATAGAAATCATAGAAACCCTACAGTACAGAAAGAGGCCATTAGGCCCATCGAGTCTGCACCAACCACAATCCCACCCAGGCCCTACCCCCACATCCCTACATATTTTACCCACTAATCCCTCTAACCTACACATCTCAGGACACTAAGGGGCAATTTAATCATGGCCAATCAACCTAACCCGCACATCTTTGGAATGTGGGAGGAAACCGGAGCACCCGGAGGAAACCCACGCAGACACGAGGAGAATGTGCAAACTCCGCACAGACAGTGACCTAAGCCGGGAATCAAACCCAGGTCCCTGGAGCTGTGAAGCAGCAGTGCTAACCACTGTGCTACCGTGCCGCCCTGGTACCCAGGTTCAATTCCGGCCTCGGGTCACTGTCTGTGTGGAGTTTACACTTTCTCCTCATGTCTGTATGGGTTTCGTCCGGGTGCTCCGGTTTCCTCCCGCAATCCAAAGATGTGGGGGTTAGGTTGATTGGCCATACTAAATTGCCCATTAGTGTCAGGAGGATTAGCAGGGTAAATATGTGGGCTTACAGGAATAGGGCCTGGGTGGGATTGTGGTTGGCACAGACTTGATGGGCTGAATGACCTCCTTCTGTTCGTAGGGATTCTATGAGTGCAGATTACTGATCAGTCTGAGTATGAACACAAAACTACAGGTCGGGACAGGTCATATGAACAACAAGGACTCATACTAGAGCCCTAATAGGAAGAGGGAGGGTTCCAAGAACAGCAAGTTTAAAAAATCAGAGGTTCACCCTAGATTTAGGCAGATAGATGGGCGACCACGAGAAGGGACAGACAGACGGTGCAGGAGTCCCCTGTGGCTATCCCTCTCTCTAACAAGTAGACCGTTTTGGATATTGTTGAGCAGGGGGGATTGCCTATCAAGAGATAGTGACAGCAGCATGCAGAGTGGGGGCAGGGGTTTACCACAGCTGGCTCTGTTGTACAGCAGGGAGGTTCAAACTGCATTAGAGAAATTGTAAGAGGGGACTCAATAGTCAGGGGCACAAATAGGTGCTTTCTGTGGCCGTAAAAGAGACTCCAAGATGGTGTGTTGCCTCCCTGGTGCCAGGGTCAGGAATGTCTCTGAGCGGGTGCGGAACATTCTCGCCTGGAATGCGCTGCCGGGCAAGGTGATGGAGGCGGACACACTGGGAACGTTTAAGACTTATCTAGATAGCCACATGAACGGAGTGGGAATGGAGGGATACAAAAGAATGGTCTAGTTTGGACCAGGGAGCGGCGCGGGCTTGGAGGGCTGAAGGACCTGTTCCTGTGCTGTATTGTTCTTTGTTTGTTCTTGTTCTAAAAGGGAAGGCAAGCAGCCAGAGACCGTGGTACACATTGGTACTAATGACATTGCCAGGAAGAATGATGAGGTCCTGCAAAGGGAGTTCAGTAATAAGTTGAAAAGCAGGACCTCTAGGGTTGTAATTTCAGGATTACTCCCTGTGTCACATACCAGTGAGACTAGGAATAGGAAGACAATGCAGTTAAATACGTAGCTAAAGAGCTAGTGTAGGAGGGAGGGCTTCAGATATTTGGATCATTGGGATGTCTACCAGGATAGGTGGGACTTGTACAAGAAGGATGGGTTGCATCTAAACTGGAGGGCACCAATATTCTGGCAGGGAGGTTTGCGAGTGTCACTTGGGAGGGTTTAATAAGTGTGGCAGGGGCATGGGAATGAGAGCAGAATGCCAGCAAGTGAGACGACTGAGACTAACGTCAGTAAGGCTAAGAGGAAGAATAGACAGGGAGAGGTTACTGAACATGGCGGGACTGGCAGTCTGAAGTATATTTGTTTTAACGCAAGGAATATGACAGTAAGGCAGATGAACTTAGAGCTTGGATTAGTATATATAATTATAATGTTGTCGCGATTGCAGAGACTTGGTTGAGAGAGGGACAAGACTGGCAGCTTAATGTTCCGGGATTTAGATGTTTCACGTGTGACAGAGAGGGATGTAAAAGAGGTGGGAGAGTTGCGTTACTGATCAGGGAGAATATCACGGACGTACTGAGGGAAGACACTTTGGAACACTTGTCCGATGAGGCCATAAGAGTAGAGCTCAGGAATAGGAAGGGTGCAATCACTTTGTTCTACAACCCTCCCAACAGCCAGCAGGAGATACAGGAACAGATATCCGGACAAATTATGGAAAAAATATAAAAAACAGGGATGTTATGTTGGGTGATTTTAACTTCCTCCATATTGACTGGGACTCCATTAGTGCCAGAAGCTTGGATGGGGGAGAATTTGTTAAGTGCATCCATGAGGGCTTCTTGAAACAATATGTAAATAGTCCAACTAGGGAAGGTGCCATGCTAGGCCTGGTAATGGGGAATGAACCTGGCCAGATCATCGAAGTTTCAGTGGGTGAGCATTTCGGCAACAGTGACCATAATTCCATAATTTTTAAGTTATTAAAGGATAAGGATGAGTAGTCCTCGGGTGAAAGTATTAAATTGGGGAAAGGTTAACTACGAAAATATTAGGCAGGAACTGAGGAATGTAGATTGGGTGTGGTTGTTTGAGGGTAAATCCACATCTGTCATATGGGAATCTTTTAAAGGCCAGGGCAGGACCTGCATGTTCCTGTGATAATGAAGGATAAGGATGGCAAGATTCTGGAATGTTGGATGGCAAGAGAAATTGTGAGCTCAGTCAAAAAAAGGAAGCATATATAACGTTCAAGAAACTGAAGACAGACAGAGCCGTCGAATAATATGAAGAAAGCAGGAAAGAATTTAAACAAGGAGTTAGGAAGGCTAGACAGGATTCAGAAAAATCCCAAGGCACTTTATATGTATATAAGGAGCGAGAGAGTAGCTAGGGAAACAGTAGGTCCACTCGAGGACAAAGGAGGGAATTTATGTGTGGACCCGGAGAAAGTGGATGAGGACCTTAACAAATACTTTGCATTGGTATTCACAAAGGTGAAGGACATGGTGGACAGTGAGTCCAGAGAGGGGTGTATTGATATTCTCGGGCATGTTGATATAAATAAGGAGGTATTGAATGTTTTGAAAAGCAATGGGACCCGGTTGGATCGATCCCAGAACACCTACGGAGGTGAGGGAGGAAATTGCTGGGGCCTTGTATGAAATCTTTGTATTCTGTTTAGTCACAGGAGCGGTCCCAGAGGGCTGGAGAATAGCCAATGTTGTTCCTTTGTTTAAGAAGGGCAACAAAGATAATCTGGGAAAATACAGGTCAGTGAGCCTCACAGCAGTGATGGGGAAATTATTGGAGAAGATTCTTAGGGATAGGATTTACTCACATTCAGAAAAGTATGGACTTATTAGTGATAGACAGTATGGCTTTGTGCAGGGGAGGTCATGTCTCACAAACTTGATTGAGTTTTTTGAGGAAGTGACAGAGATGATTGATGAGGGCAGGGTGGAGGATGTTGTCTACATGGATTTTAGCAAGGCCTTTTACATGGTCCCTCATGGCAGGCTGATACAGAAGGTGAAATCACATGGGATCCACCGTGAGCTAGTAAGATGGATGCAGAACTGGCTTGGTCATAGAAGTGGAGATGCTGGCGTTGGACTGGGGTAAACACAGTAAGAAGTCTCACAACACCAGGTTAAAGTCCAACAGGTTGATTTGGTAGCAAACGCCACTCGCTTTCGGAGCGCTGCTCCTTCGTCAGGAGAGTGGAAGGAGCAGCGCTCTGAAAGCTCGTGGCGTTTGCTACCAGATAAACCTGTTGGACTTTAACCTGGTGTTGTGAGACTTCTTACTTGGTCTTAGAAGACAGACAGTAGCGGTGGAAACATGTTTTTCTGACTGGAGATCTATGACCAGTGGCGTTCTGTCGGGACCTCTGTTGTTTGTAATAAATATAAATGATTTGGAGGAGAATTAGTAAGTTTGCGCATGACAAAAAGATTGGGGGCATTGTGGATACTGAGAAGGATTGCCAGAGGATACAGCTGGAGAATGTAGATGTAGATAGACTGGACACTTGGGCGGAGAAAGGGCGGATAGAATTTAATCCAGACAAATCCAAGGTGATGCATTTTGGAAGGTGTAATAACTCCACGGAGGTGAAAGTCCCGTCACCAAGTTACTTTATTTACACCATACATCTGTACACAGCCAGTTCTCCAGTTGCTCCCTGCTGATTGCAGACTGGGAGTCTGACAAAGCTGCTTTAAATAGGGAGCATGAGGCTCCCTGATTTAACCATCAATTAAGACTCATAGGGTACTTCTTTTTAGGTACCAACTTATTATACAAAATCAAATTAACTAAGGGACAAATTCAAAGGGGCAGCTCCCCAAAAGGAGGGGGAACAGCCCGAAACAAAAATCAAATCACAAAGAAAACTTAAAACATCAAATCAAAAGGTGATTGTCGGGGTCGATAATACACCTCAGCCTCTGTGGTGCCCAGTGGGCGTGGAAGGCGTCAACTGCGCCCGTGGCCACCGCATGCTCCCTCTCCGAATATAGCCGTGGTAGAGGGGCAGACAGTCAGGATGGACGATCCCGTCGATCGCCCGCTGCCTGGACCTATTGATGGCGTCCTCGCCAGGCGCAGGAGCAGGTTCACGAGGAGGTCATCCTCCTGACCCGCCTCTCTCCGCACCAGGTGCCCATAGATCAGGAGCATGGGGCTGAAGTGCAAACAGAACATCAGTAAAATATTTTTAAGAAAACTGAAAAGGGTGTGCAACCTTTAACACAAAACGTAGACATGGTCCACGGACTCCACAAGACTACAAAAAGGGCACGCTTGGGAGCCCGTGAACTGAAAGAGCCTATGGTTGTACGGAGCTGCTGCGTGCAGCACCCTCCACCCCAGGTCCCCAAGATAGTTGGGGGAGATCCCTCCGTAGAGGGACCTCCACTGGGGACCGCCGCCGCCTGGCGGCAACAAGGCCCGCCAAGGTGTATCCGGGCGACGGGCGAGCAGCAGCAGCCCGTACAGGAAACGCCTCCGTGCAATGGCAAAAGGCACGGAGGGCATTTCCATGAGGTGGCTCATGCTGTGGGGCGCCTGACCCGGGGGAGGAGGTCTCGGCTTGGGGTTAGGACACATAAGGTAGTTCATACTCTAGCAAGCCAACCTCATTAGCCTGCTGAAGTAATCACAGAAGGTCTAATGCAGGAGGTGATTATAGCATGGTGGCACAGTGGTTATCACTGCTGCCTCACAACGGAAGGGACCCGGGCTTGATTCCTGGCTTGGATCACTGTCTGTGTGGAATCTGCATGTTCTCCCCGTGTCTGCATGGGTTTCCTCCGGGTGCTCCGGTTTCCTCCCACAGTCCGAAAGACGTGCTGGTTAGGTGCATTGGCCGTGCTAACCCTTAGTGTACCCGAACAGGTACCGGAGTGTGGCAACGAGGGGATTTTCACATTAACTTCATTGCAGTGTTAATATAAGTCTATTTGTGACACTAATAAATCAACCTTAAGAGTATACAATAAATGGCGGAACCCTTAGAAACATTAACATTCGGAAGAGTCTAGGCGTACAAGGTCTACAGTTCCCTGAAAGTGGCAACACAAGTGGATAAGATAGGCAAGAAGGCATATGGCTTGCTTTCATCGGTCAGGCCGACAGTATAAAAATTGGCAAGTCATGTTGTAGCTGTATAGAAATTTAGTTCGGCCCCATTTGCAATATTGCGTATAGTTCTGGTCGCCACATGACCAGAAGAATGTGAAAACTTTGGAGAGGGTACAGAAAAAGTTCATCAGGATGTTGCCTGGTTTGGAGGGTATTAGCTATGAGAAAAGATGAACAAACTTGGTTTGTTTTCACTTGAACATCAGAGACTGAGGGGCGAGCTGTTAGAACTTATAGAATCATAGAATCTCTACGGAAGGAGGCCATTCAGCCCATCGAGTCTGCACCAACCACAATCCCACCCAGGCCCTATGTCCATAACCCATATTTTTCCTGCTAATTGCCCTGACACTAAGGGAAATTTAGCATGGCCAATCCATCTCTCCCTTTGGACTGTGGGAGGAAACCCACACAAACATGGGGAGAACGTGCAAACTCCACACAGACAGTGACCCAAGCCGGGAATCAAACCCGGGTCCCTGGCGCTGTGATGCAGCAGTGCTAACCACTGTGCCACCTTGCGGACCGCAGAAGTTTACAAAATTATGAGAGGCACGGATAGAATAGATGGTCGGAGTCTTTTTCCCGGCGTAGAAATGTCAATTACTCGGGGACATAGATTTCAGGTGAAAGGGGGAACATTTAAAAGAGATGTGAGAGGTCAGTTCTTTTACACAGAGGGTGGCAAGTGTCTGGAATGCGCTGTCAAATGAAGTGGTAGAAGCAGATACAGGAGCAATGTTTAAGATGCATCTTAACAGATACGTGAATAGGCAGAGAATAGAGGGATACAATCCACGCAAAGGCAAAAGGTCTTTAGTTTAGAAAGGCATCATGTGGCAATGCAGGCTTGGTGGGCCAAAGGGCCTGTTCTTGTGCTGTATTGTTCTTTGTTCCTTGTTTTATATGAGGGAGCAGTGGCACAGGATAGTGAGGGGGACCTTGACTGTCTTAGTGTGACAGGTTGGGGCAGGAAACATAAACGGGCGGCACGGTGGCAGAGTGGTTAGCACTGCTTTCTCACAGCGCCAGGGACCCGGGTTCAATTCCGGCCTCGGGTCACTGTCTGTATGAAATCTGCACATTCTCCCCGTGTCACAGACTGGAAAGTGCTTAGAGCTGGGGGACCGGACGGGGAGGAATTTGTAAAATGCGTACTGGAAGGTTCTTTGGAACAGTATGTAGATAGCCCGACTAGAGAGGGGGCTATACTGGACCTAGTTCTGGGAAATGAGCCCGGTCAGGTCGTCAAAGTTTCGGTAGGGGAACATGTGGCAAATAGTGACCACAACTCTGTTAACTTTAGGATAGTAATGGACAAGGATGAGTGCTGTCCTACGGGCAGGGTGCTAAATTGGGGGAAGGCTGACTATAGCCGGATTAGGCAGGAATTGGTGGATGTTGATTGGGAGAGGATGTTCGAGGGTAAGTCCGCATCTGGCATGTGGGAGTCTTTTAAGGAACTATTGATAAGGCTGCAGGATAGGCATGTGCCTGTAAAAAGGAAAGATAGGAAAGGTAGGATTCGAGAGCCGTGGATAACCAGGGAAATTGAGGATCTGATTAAAATGAAAAGGGAGGCGTACGTTAAGTCCAGGCAACTAAAAACAGATGGAGCTCTGGAGGAATACAGAGAGAGTAGGAAAGATCTCAAACGGGGAGTTAGAAGGGAAAAAAGAGGTCACGAGATGTTCTTGGCAGGCAGGATTAAGGAGAATCCTAAGGCATTCTATTCATACGTTAGGAACAAAAGAGTTGTCAGGGAGAAAATCGGACCTCTCAGGGACAAAGGAGGGGAATTATGCTTAGAACCCAAGGGAATAGGGGAGATCCTAAATGAATACTTTGCATCGGTATTCACGAAGGAGAGGGGCGTGTTAACCGGGAGTGTCTCGGAGGGAGGTGTTGACCCGTTAGAGAAAATCTCCATTACAAGAGAGGAAGTGTTAGGTTTTTTAGGGAACATTAAAACTGACAAAGCCCCAGGGCCTGATGGCATCTATCCTCGACTGCTCAGGGAGACGAGAGGTGAAATTGCTGGGCCTCTGACGGAAATCTTTGTCGCTTCTTTGGACACGGGTGAGGTCCCTGAGGATTGGAGGATAGCGAATGTGGTCCCGTTGTTTAAGAAGGGTAGCAGGGATAACCCAGGAAATTATAGGCCGGTGAGCTTGACGTCCGTGGTAGGGAAGTTGTTGGAGAGGATTCTTAGAGACAGGATGTATGTGCATTTAGAACGGAACAATCTCATTAGTGACAGACAGCATGGTTTTGTAAGAGGGAGGTCGTGCCTTACAAATTTGGTGGAGTTTTTTGAGGAAGTGACAAAAACGGGTTGATGAAGGAAGGGCCATGGATGTCGTCTATATGGATTTCAGTAAGGCATTTGACAAAGTCCCACATGGCAGGTTGGTTAAGAAGGTTAAGGCTCATGGGATACAAGGAGAAGTGGCTAGATGGGTGGAGAACTGGCTTGGCCATAGGAGACAGAGGGTAGTGGTCGAAGGGTCTTTTTCCGGCTGGAGGTCTGTGACCAGTGGTGTTCCGCAGGGTTCTGTACTAGGACCTCTGCTATTTGTGATATATATAAATGATTTGGAAGAAGGTGTAACTGGTGTAATCAGCAAGTTTGCGGATGACACGAAGATGGCTGGAATTGCGGATAGCGAAGAGCATTGTCGGGCAATACAGCAGGATATAGATAGGCTGGAAAATTGGGCGGAGAGGTGGCAGATGGAATTTAATCCGGATAAATGCGAAGTGATGCATTTTGGAAGAAATAATGTAGGGAGGAGTTATACAATAAATGGCAGAGTCATCAGGAGTATAGAAACACAGAGGGACCTAGGTGTGCAAGTCCACAAATCCTTGAAGGTGGCAACACAGGTGGAGAAGGTGGTGAAGAAGGCATATGGTATGCTTGCCTTTATAGGACGGGGTATAGAGTATAAAAGCTGGAGTCTGATGATGCAGCTGTATAGAACGCTGGTTAGGCCACATTTGGAGTACTGCGTCCAGTTCTGGTCGCCGCACTACCAGAAGGACGTGGAGGCATTGGAGAGAGTGCAGAGAAGGTTTACCAGGATGTTGCCTGGTATGGAGGGTCTTAGCTATGAGGAGAGATTGGGTAGACTGGGGTTGTTCTCCTTGGAAAGACGGAGAATGAGGGGAGATCGAATAGAGGTATACAAGATTATGAAGGGTATAGATAGGGTGAACAGTGGGAAGCTTTTTCCCAGGTCGGAGGTGACGATCACGAGGGGTCACGGGCTCAAGGTGAGAGGGGCGAAGTATAACTCAGACATCAGAGGGACGTTTTTTACACAGAGGGTGGTGGGGGCCTGGAATGCGCTGCCAAGTAGGGTGGTGGAGGCAGGCACGCTGACATCGTTTAAGACTTACCTGGATAGTCACATGAGCAGCCTGGGAATGGAGGGATACAAACAATTGGTCTCGTTGAACCAAGGAGCGGCACAGGCTTGGAGGGCCGAAGGGCCTGTTTCCTGTGCTGTACTGTTCTTTGTTCTTTGTGTCTGTGTGGGTTTCCGCCGGGTACTCCGGTTTCCTCCCACTGTCTAAAGATGTGGTGGTTATGTTGATTGGCCGTGTTAAATTGACCCTAGTGTCGGGGGATTAGCAGGGTAAATATGTGGGGTTATGGGAATAGGGCCTGGGTGGAATTTGATGGGCCGAATGGCCTTCTTCTGCACTGTAGGGATTCTATGGATTCTATGGAAAAATATGCAGCACAGAGCAAATCCAGACTTGTAAACTATTGTAAAAAAAGTCAAAGCTATATGTACTTTATCTGAATGCTCAAAGCATTTGCAACAAGACAGACGAGTTTATGGCACAGATTGCAACATATGAGTGTGATGTATTAGCTATCACAGAAAACGTGGTTGGAGGATGACCTGGACTGGGTTCTCAACATCCTCGGGGATACAATGTTCCAAAAGAACAGGCCAAAGGGAAAAAAAGGTGGGGTAGTACTGTTAATCAAGGAAGCTTTTAAGACAGTGCTGAGTTGTAATATAAATGATGTGGAGATGCCGGTGTTGGACTGGGGTAAGCATATAAAGGCAGTGGATAGTGATGTCCTGCTATTATCATGGGAGATTTTAATCTGCCTATTGATTGGACAAACCAAACTGGCAAGGGTAGCATGGAAGAAGAATTTGTAGAGTGTATCAGGAATTGCTTTTTAGAGCAGTATGTTGTGGAACCTACACAGGAACCATCACTGAATCCCCCACTGTCAACATCTCCAAAAATCTTCACTGCAGTTCTGAGGGGTGGAAGAGATTACAGAAATAGGGAGGGGAGAGATTTGAAAACAAGCTCAAAAACCTCACTGAAACTAACACTGAGCTTTCCTCAAGTTTTAATTCCTGACTGAAAGCACAGCCACCAATCATGGAGCGATTAAAATCAGGAATGCTCTAAAGACACAACAGATTGGATTGCAGGACCTGAGGGGGTGGAACAGATTGTCAACCTTGGCTCAAGTGGAAGCATTCCCACCCCTGAGTCACTTCAGGACTTGAGCACTGAAGCTGACACTGCAGTGCTGTAGTGTGGGAGTGCTACAGTGTCAGACATACCATCTTTCAGATGGGATATTAAATAAACCGAGGCACCCTCTGCTCTCTCTCTCTCACTAAGGTGGGTGTAAAAGATCCCTTGTCATTATTTTGAAGAACATGGGAGTCATTCCTGGTGTCCTCACCAATACTAATCCGTCAATCAACACCACTAAAAAACAGGTCATTATCACATTGCTGTTTGTGATATCTTATCTGTGTGCACTCATTGGCTGCCAGATTTTTCTATATTATTACAATGACCACACTTCAAAAATAATTCATTGGCTCTAAAGAGCTTTGCGACATCTGGTGGTCATGGAAGGCTCAAAATAAAGGCAAGTCATTGTTTTTCTCTTATCTGCGGATGTTACAGAGATGGGGCAGAGGTCTTGGAGGGATTTGAAAAGATGGGAAACACACAGGTCCCAACAAAACAGAGAGAACTGACCATTCACAGTCCACAGGATAATAACCAGCTCCCAACGCAAACACACACACAGCACTCAACAGTAGGAAATCAGTGAGAATCCTCAGATACTCTGCCCCTCCCAGATAATTACACCTCACCTTCTCATATTCAGTAATGACCCATCAACAAAACTCAGCCTGTAAATCAGAAGGGAAATGCTTCCAATAAATACACTCAATATCCAACACACAGCTCCAATCAAACAGCTCAGCACAAAGCACCGAGTAAACAGGTCTTTCAGCTGGATCTTCTCACACAGCATAAGGGGCATTTCCACACCTGATTCCCCACAGGATAGTCAGACTGCCTGAACATTAGTGTGGATATTATGCAATGTAATTATTATAAATTCTGCTCCTTCACTCACCATCTCCTCACTTGGGTTTACAGTCCCTACAGGAAGTGAAGCAGGTGTGAAAGAGGAAAGGAGAGAATTGACCAGTGAAACAGAGGTGGCTTTGAGTAGCAGAGTAAGAAGTCTGACAACACCAGGTTAAGGTCCAACAGGTTGTCCAATAAGTAAAGTCCAAACCTGTTAGACTTTAACCTGGTGTTGTGAAACTTCCTACTGTGCTTACCCCAGTCCAACGCCGGCATCTCCACATTTTGAGTAGCAGATCAGGTGGGGATTTAAACTTGTCTTTGTCCCATCTAAATAAAATCTCACTTATTATAGCTGCTGTCTCAGTTCCCCAGTAAATGTTTGACAGAGATTTCTAGTGTGGGAATAGCATTCTTCATCCTCTGAGGCTTTCAAACTGACAACATCAGTGTGGGATGTGTAGCTTCGGGTGTGTATGATAGCAGATCATAAGAGGAAATCACACAGCATCCAAGTCAGTGATGATATGCAGTGGTGGAATCAGCACATGCATAGGAAAGAGGGGCACAGGAGGGAGGGGTGCAGGAGAGAGGGGTGCAGGAGAGAGGGGCACAGGAGGGAGGGGCGCAGGAGAGAGGGGCGCAGGAGGGAGGGGCGCAGGAGGGAGGGGTGCAGGAGGGAGGGGCGCAGGAGGGAGGGGCGCAGGAGGGAGGGGCGCAGGAGGGAGGGGCGCAGGAGGGAGGGGCGCAGGAGGGAGGGGCGCAGGAGGGAGGGGCGCAGGAGGGAGGGGCGCAGGAGGGAGGGGCGCAGGAGTGAGACATGCAAGAGGGGGGGTGCACAAATGGGAGGGGCACTGGTGAGAGGTACACAGGAGGGAGGGGAGGAAACAGAGAAAGAGACCCAGGATAGAGTGACACAGGAGTGGGTCACAGGAGCGAGTGAGAGAGGAAATTGAAATTCTAAAGGGAGGATTAAAAATGTCAACTAGCCACTGACTTCCACATTCTGAGGTTCCATTCTAACAAGCTTTGTTTCTGTCTGTTGCTCTCTCCTTCATTCGCGGAGAAGTCTGTGATTGGAGGGAGAGGAGTAAGTGAAAAGATCCTGGTACACTGGAGGGGTTTGTCTTTTGTGTGGGTTCACTGATGTTTCAGGAATTCAAACGACTGTGTGAAGATGTTATTACAGAACTCACACTGAAAGTGTTTCTCCTTTGTGAGTGCATTGATGGACCAGCAGAAACACTGACTGTGTAAAAGTATTGTCACACACCTGACTGGTGTTTCACCAGTGTGGATCCACTGGTGCTTCAGGAGATTGGAGCAGCTGGTGCAAGTCTTGTCACAAATATCCCCTCTGAAGAGTTTCTCCCCTGTGTAAATCCTCTGATGTCCAGGAGACTGAAGAAGATATTAAAATTTAATCAGAAATTTCACATCTGAAGGGTTAGTTATTTTAGTGTGTAGAACCTCTGATGGTGCAGGAGGTTTGATGAGCGTGAGAATGATTTATTACACACCTCACACAAGCAAGGTTTCTACAATGTATGGATTGTCAGATGGTCCAAGAGGCTCCATAACTGTGTGGAAGGATGTTCGCACACCAGGGAAGTGACCAACTTCTCCACAGTGTGAATGCAGTGGTGTGTATGACGATTCAATGACTGAGAATGATTTGTAGCACAGCTTGCACGTGGATGGTTTCTCCTGTCTGAATGTGGTGGTGCACCCAGAGGTTTGTTAATTCCGAGAATGATTTGTCACACACCTGACATTTGAAAGATTTCCTCCATGTGTGTATCCTCTGGCATCTCAGGAGGGTTGTAGATATCACAAAAGCTTCATCACAATCCTCATATTTAAAGTGTTTCTCCCCTGTGCAGACAGTCTGATGGAGCTGGAGGCTCCTTAACTGTGTGAAGGAATTGTCACACAACTTGCTCAAGGATAGTTTCTCTCTTAAATGAAAGTGCAGATGTTTAATCAACTTTGACAATTGTCCAAAGGCTCTGTTACAAACCTCACACATGAATCTTTTCTTTTCCATGAAGTTGCTTTTATGTTAACAGTTATATAACCAATGCGCCTCACATTTTAGAGGATTTTATGAGTCTGTGGAGTCCTTGTCACATATCTCACGCTTGAACAGCCTACCTGTAGGAATGATTCTGTGGATCATGAGGCTTGACGAATGATTAAAGATCTCACCACATTTGAAGCTCACTCATACGTTTTCCTAGCCTCACCCTGACTGATCATCCACAGCCGAACCATTGGTAAGATTGGTTCTGATGGAAGGTTCCCTGCCGTTGACCAGTTTCAAATCTGATGACGTCTCAGAGCTTGGCTGACTCAACGGATTTCCAGATGATGGTTTTGCTGCCCAACTTTCTCTATATTGACCAATACTGTGAAGGATCCGAATGTCTTCTCGCAGTTGTGTGGTTGTTCCTTGGGTGATGGTTATGATCTATCTGCAGTGTCTATCCTCTCTGCATTCTCTGATGTAGTATAGTGCAATCCTTCTGTAAAACAGGAAAAGGAAACATGATTTCCTTTGACTTCATCTCTTCATTTGTTGAAGGGGCTGACTCCTCAGTGAGAGACTGTTGCACACTGAGTGACAGTCTGCTATCACCCTGTGTGGGGGATCAGATACAAGTTCTTTTTTTCCCCTCATATCCTCCGTTTCCAGCAGGGACACTGGATAGTGACAAGGACCAGACGGCATGGCTACTTTCTTTCCTCTGCCTGGTCCTCATCTTTGCACACACCACAAGGGTAAAGGAAAAGACAGCCAGGCAGAGTGCAAAATGGGCTATCAATTTAACTTATGAACTTGAGTCATGCTGGCAAAGACCAATGGTTTTGTGGGTTGGGTTTGTGTCTTTGTGTGTCCTGTTTGTGAGCAGGGCTCCCACTCGCCTGGTGGGGGGGCGGCGCTCTGGGGACTGGTGGCTTGTGCTGCTGGGTGGACTTAATGGACTTTGGCCTGGTGTTGTGAGACTTCTTACTGTGTTTACCCCAGTCCAACGCCGGCATCTCCACATCTTCTCTACCTCAACAGGACAATATTCCACACACTCACAACTCATTTGAGACCAGCACGAACACATCTCCGTGTTTCTCTGTCTCTCGGCTGCTGCCATTGTGTAGCTCCTGGCATTTTACTCAGAAACACAAGTCTCTGTGAGAAATCCAAGCCACTATCTGAAGCCATGACTAATGACACACCATCTTCTTCCCAAGAACACCACAATAATAATTCTCCCAGTCACATCCAATGCCCAGCTGGAATTCTGAAGACACACTTCAGGTATGGTCGGAAATTGGCTTGGGATTAGTCTGGGATTGGTTTGGAATTTGTTTAGGACAAACAGGACACACAAAGAGGGCACACAAAGACACAAACTCAACCCACAGAAGTCCAGGGGCGACCTGATAGAAGTCGACAAGATTATGAGGGGCATGGACAGGCTGGATAGTCAGAAACTTTTTCCCAGGGCGGAAGAGTCAATTACTCAGGGGCATGGGTTTAAGTTGTGAGGGACAAGGTCAAAAGGAGATGTACGAGGCCAGTTTTTTCACACGGAGGATGGTGGGTGCCTGGAAAAAGGTTTGTTTATTGGTCACAGGTAAGGCTTACATTGACACTGGAATGAGGTTGCTGTGGGGTTCCCCTGGTCGCCGCACTCCGGCGCCTGTTCAGGTCAATGCGCTTGGCCGGCACGTCTTTCGGGGTGTGGGGGGGGGGGCTGGAGCGCCCGGAGGCCTGCGCAGCTGTGGGGGGGGGGGGGGTGGGGGTGCGGGCTCCACGCGGACAGTGACCCAGGCCCGAATCCCTGGCGCTGAGGCAGCAGTGCTGGCCACTGTGCCACCGTACTGCCCTACTCACTGCCAGGGGAGATAGTGGAAGCAGATACGATCGTGACTTTTAAGGGGTGTCTGGATAAATACAAGAATAGGATGGGAATAGAGGGATGTGGTCCCCGGAAGGGCAGGGGGTTTTAGTTCAGCCTGGCAGCATGGTCGGTGCAGGCATGAAGGGCCGAAGGGCCTGTTCCTGTGCTGTAATTTTCTTTGTTCTTTGTTTGTTCTTTGATTGGTCTGGACTGGTTTAAGTTAGTCTGGATTTGGTTTGGGTGGTGGCGGGATGGCCTGGGATTGATTTGGTTGGACTGGATTGGCCTGAGGTGGTGAGAGATGGTTTAGGTTAGGTTAGGTTGGATTGGTTAGGGTTGTTATACAAGGGGAGGTGGTGGTATAGTGGTATTGTCACTGGGCTGGCATTTGCAGCACCGGGTTGGAGAGTTCCTGTGCTGTACTTTTCTTTGTTCTGGGATTGGCCCAGATTGGGATGAGATGGATTGGGATGTCTGGGATTTGTCTTGAGCTGCTCTGGAATTGGTCTGGTTTGGTCTGGGATAGTGTAGGATGGTCTGGGATTGGTTTGAGTTGGTCTAGGATTGGTTCGAGCTGGTCTGGGATTTGCCTGAGATGATTTCAATACAATCTGGACAGGGTCATGCGGCTTGAAGCTGTGTGCGGCCTGCATTGCAGGCTTATCTCACCCTCATGGAGTCCAAGGTGGAGGGAGAAAACAGGAAGGGTTCAATCAAAGAGAACAGCAACCTGAAGACAACACAGAGGACAAGAAAATGCATTCTGATGGTGATCGCCTTCTCTTACAACCATAATCTAACCCCTGTATGAACATTCACAGGATCAGGGGAATGACTGGACAAAAAAGATCAAAATTTTTGTTTTATTCATTCATGGGACATGGGTGCCGCTGGCTGGCCAGCATTCATTGCCCATCCCTACTTGACCTTGAACTAAATGATTTGCTAGGCCATTTCAGAGGGCAGTTACCACTAAGCCATCGCCTCACTTGGCTTCCACCATTCACCTCGCTTGGTTTCAGCCATCCTGTTAGTCACACAATACAATAAGAATGGAGTTATTTTAGACACAGCAAGAAATCTCTATCAATGAGTCTACAACCAAGCCAGACATAAGGAAAATCCCAGTGCTGGAGAATTTCAGGAGCAATAGCCAAAAGGTCACCATTTCCTTCCCAAAAATCAAAAGTGCATTAACTAGTGGGGTGCCACAGGGATCAGTGCTGGGACTCCAGCTATTCACAATATATATTCATGATTTGGATACGGGAACAAAATGCAACATCTCAAAGTTTGCAGATGATACTAAGTTGGGTGGGAGGGTGAACTGTGAAGAGGATGCAGGGATCCTTCAGAATGATCTGGACAGGTTGGGTGAGTGGGCTAATCAATGGCAGATGCAGTATAATTTGGATAAATGTGAGGTTATTCATTTTGGAAGCAAAAACAGGAAGGCAGATTACTACCTGAATGGCTGTAAATTGGGAGAGGGGAGTGTGCAGCGGGACCTGGGTGTCCTTGTGCATCAGTCACTGAAGGGAAGAATGCAGGTGCAGCAGGTGGTGAAGAAGACAAATGGTATGTTGGCCTTCTATGTGAGACATTTCCAGTACAGGAGCAGGGATGTGTTGTTGCAATTATACAGGGCTTTGGTGAGGCTACACCCAGGATATTGTGTGCATTTTTGGGCTCTGAAGACGGGAATGGGTTAATGAATCATGGAACACTTAAGCATTTAGACTCACCTCTGTAATACTTGAGAGATTCGTGAGAAGTACTGTTGAATTAATTGTTTTTGTTAAAATTCATTGTTTTTGTGTATCCAGACCAGATAAGAGGAACAGCTATCCCTATTGTCTCCAGCTTATCGTATTCAGGAATGTGGTTAACCCAGCCTGAATAAGCTAAACAGTCTCCATTTTCATGTACCTTTGTTTAATACGGTGAAGCTGACATGTATGCCTTCTGTCTTCGTATAACAATAGATTTATATATATTCATTATATGCTATGCATCTATACTATTTTAAACTGATATAAATTGCTATAATCGGCTCTTGTGTTTTAGTTAACCTGTTTGTGCAAAACCTGTGATGTTGTTTCAAGGCTGTGCGTAACGTAGAGGGATAGAACAGAAACAATCGCGGCCTTGGAGATTGCCGCGATTGCACAAACTACGCAAAGGAAGAAACCGTCGATGCAGCAAGGATCCCACAATGAATGACGAACTGTGACAGACATCCTGGAGAATTGCAAATGTAATAAGGGGCGGGAACCGGGATGTATAAAACTCTGTTCTTACTTGTGTTCGAGGAGAAAGGCTGGGGGTCCACTGTTAGGAACCTGCCTTCTCCCACAATTGTGAAAATAAACACTGCATTTTGACCTACGATTAGTCTTAGAGGTATTATTACCTACTAGTCTCCTTTTCTGAGGAAGGATGTTCTTGCTCTCAAGGGAGTGCAGCAAAGTTTTACCAGGCTGATTCATAGAATCATAGAAACCCTACAGTGCAGAAGGAGGCCATTCGGCCCATCGAGTCTGCACCGACCACAATCTCACCCAGGCCCTACCCCCACATATTTACCTGCTAATCCCTCTAACCTACGCATCTTAGGATTCTAAGGGGCAATTTTTAACCTGGCCAATCAACCTAACCCGCACATCTTTGGACTGTGGGAGGAAACTGGAGCACCTGGAGGAAACCCAGGCAGACACGAGGAGGATGTGCAAACTCCACACAGATAGTGACCCGAGCCGGGAATCGAACCCGGGACCCTGGAGCTGTGAAGCAGCAGTACTAACCACTGCGCTACCGTGCCGCCCATTCCTGGGATGGCGGGATTGATGTATGAGGAGAGATTGACTAGGTTAGGATTATTTTCACTGGAGTTCAGACAAATGAGGGGGGAATCTCATAGAGACTTACAAAATTCTAACAGGACTAGACAGGGTGGATGCAGGGAGGATGACCCAATGGTGGGGAGTCCAGAACCAGGGATCACCGTCTGAGGATTCAGGGTAGACCATTTAGGACGGAGGTGAGGAGACCTTTCATCACCCAAAGAGTGGTGAGTCTGTGGAATTCATTACCACAGGAAGTAGTTGATGCCAAAACATTGAATGTATTCAAGAGGTGGCTAGATGTGGCGCTTGGGGCAAATGGGATCAAGGATTGTGGGGAGAGGGCAGGATTGGGCTGTTGAGCTGGGCGGTCAGCCATGGTTGTGGTGGGTGGCAGAGCGGGCTCGGGGGGCTGGATGGCCTCCTCCTGCCCCTATCTTCTATGTTTCTATGTCTTACAGTCCAAGACATTTGGGGCGGAATTTTCTGGCTGTTTACGCCAGCGGGATTTTCTGGTCCCACGGCAGCAAATGGAAATTTGGCTGAGTGCCAAATTCTCCGTTCTCACTTGCAGTGGTGGCAGAGTATGAATAGCCAGAAAATTCCAGCCATCATGTCTCAAATTACTCAGAAACTGAATCCCAAAATGTCACTGATTGAATTAACTCGATCTAACTTGGCATTTAAATAATTCAGCATTTACATCGTCTGCCTTGGGAACCTGTTCCAGGTTGATTCCAAAATGCCCAACCCAGTCAACATTTCCTCCCCAGTCATTGTAAAGAGCCATCACTGTATAGAAGTGAGGAGGCTCCCAATCATGGCCCCTTCTAGACCTGGCAAGGAACCATCTCTCAATTAACATTCCCCTTCTGCTTAGATCAGGGGCATTGAGACCAGTTGAACTAAATCAGAAGTTATGGGTTCAAACACACATGTACATAAGAATTAGGAGCAGGAATAGGTCATTCACTCCCTTGAGCTTGCTCCACCATTCAACAGCATCATGACTGATCTGATTGTTGCCTCAACTCTGTGGTGATACAAACAGGGCCTAGTTTTAAGGCTGATAAAATTGGATATCCTAAATTAAAGAATTGGGCATATTAAAATCAAACACAGTCAAACCTCGGGCAGGCCAATTATACAAATACACAAACATGTCTGGGCCTGACCCATCAACCACCCATCAAAGGTCGTTGCACTCTACTGATATTTAGCAGGAGACCATTGCACCTCATTGAAATGCACCGACCTATTGTTAGAAGCCCAGATCGGGTCAGACTTTCTGTCACCGTAAGTTCCTGCAGTTACATGTCAGCAACAGCATGGAGATGGACACCAGGGTCCGCCCCCAGGTGGGGGCGGACCCTGGTCAGATCTGGTGATGGATGGCTAAACCAGCTCCATCAAGGTTTCTTGATGTCTGTCAGGCAGACATCAAGAAACCCACTGGGTATTGGAACCCCCTCCTGGGACCTCGTTGGCCGGAAGCCAGAGAAGTTTCTGGAAAGGCAAGCAGGCAGGGGGATAAAGGGACACATTTTCAGACAGACCAGCAGCGAAGACTCGACGAGGGAGGCGGCCTTGACCATTCGGAAGACTGACCAGGGAAGGAAGGAAGGAAGAAGCTGCCATCGAGATTCACCTTCGTGACGACAGACCAGAGGGACTCAGAGAATCGGGCCTGCAGTTTAACCAAACTATCTTTGCGGGTAGTATACTTGAATCTGGGGTATCCTCTTGTTTTATGTGGGTAATTTAAGTGTTAATAGTGTTATTATTAATAAACTTGTTGAACCCTTTACTTGTGTTTGTTCTTTGTCCATCTTGCAAATAAGGGCACCGGGGTAAAACCTTGGAGTAAGCAAACTGGCCGGAAGTATCTGAGAATTAACAGGTACAACATCTGGCACCCCAGACGGTCCTTCGATAAGAAGTGATACGTTGCTCCGAGGTCGAACCTCCAACCCGGTATTCTCCAACATTCCGTCTGAGCCTGAATTAAGAGGGCAGCTGCCCCACGTGACGGCCAGTCTTAAGTGAGTGAAGGACTAATACAGATTCGACCAGTAAATTGGGCCATAAACCCGGTGTCTGTAACACAAGGTGGACAAACTGTGTAGTTAGAACTAGAACAGTCTAGGGAATTTGGGTAAAATCTACGGGAGGGAATTTAGTGAAAACCGGACCCTTACCCCAATCCTTACCTATACTCAAGTGACGAATCCTAAAAGGAAATAATTATGGCCAGTCATGCTGAATGGGAGGAAGTTCTCCATTTATATTTGAACCATAAGTGGCCCAAATGGGTACAGTGGGGTGGTGCCCCGAAACCGGATCTGGGATCCGAGGGAGAGAATTGTTGGAATCATGCCCATGAGGAAATGGGAAAAAGGGCTCCCAAGATTAGGAAGGCGATTGCGATTGCTAGTTGTCTAGAACAGCTCCTTGGTAGAGAAGCGGATTTTATCTGGGTTAAATGGGACAGAGAGGCCCAGGTAACCCAACTAAAGCAGGACTTGAGTGCTGCCGCGCGCATACAACAATTGGAAGCGGAGGTAGACACACGAGAGGAAAGGAAAGGATCTGATTGAATGATGCAGCAAGCTCGAAGGGCTGAATTTGCCTACTTCTGCTGTTAATTCCTGTGTTCCTTTGATAAGTGAGTCCAACTGGGTTTTTTTTGTTTAAATCTGTCATGTGTTTTTCATTTCTTTTGACAGTGAATCAGTTCTTGAACAAACATTGCCGGTGAACTGACCTTCAGTGATCATCTCTGGAGCACACTGCCCACTTTATAAAGGTGTCAGTTCCAAAGTATCCAAATTGAGTAAGCTCATATCTTAATAAGATCTGAATATTACATCACTTTATTTGGCATCAATGGGACAAATTGTGGGTTATCTTGTCCCTTCAGGGTGGTCTTGGAGAAATGAGAAGTTTTGACAGAGAAAAGCAGGACCACTAGTGCTTGATGTGATCCAGTCAGATCTGGTGATGGATGGCTAAACCAGTTGTGCAGCAGATGCACTTAAATCTTCAACCCTTGGAGTTGAGAAGCCGGGAGATCGACTAGGAAAGGAGTGAAGAAAAGTTTGGGAACAAGGGCATGCAATGTGGATATGAGGAAATGTTTAAACTAGATTGACAGCTACAGAAGCATTGTGGTGAATGGAGGGTCAAAGGCAGAGTTGGGAATTCCAAAGGGCTGTCCAATTCACCTTGGGGGTGAGGGGAGGGGGGAATGGGGGTGTGTCTATCAGGGGTGGAAATTAATTGGTTCATGGACATGTGATCATTGGATCTTTGTCACCATTGGTCGGCTTTTCTGATGGAAACAAGCTCAGTTCTGTAAAACTAAATTCATCTGAATTGGGAGCCAGACTAAAGCACAGGGATTTTAACTGAATTCCTGTCTGCCGTATTCTGAGTTTCCTTGATGTGAGTGTATGTGTGTGTGTTAGTAAACTGATCCAGCTCTCAGGAGTGGGTGTGGGGTAGAATCTGACCCTGCTTTAGTTGGTGATGTGAATTATAGACAGATTCTCTCCAGGTGACGGGTGTTTGACTAAAACCATGGGTAATGTTTGTACTCTCCTGTCTGGGAGGACTACGAGCCTGAGTATGATGGAGGAATGGGGGTGAGTGTCGACTGGCCTGAGTTCCCTCATCCTTGAACACCTCAATGTAATATTGGAGTGAAACAAAAACAGAAAATGCTGGAAAATCTCAACAGGTCTGACAGCATTTGTGGGGAGAGAATAGAGCTAACATTTTGAGTCTAGATGACCCTTCGTCACAGGGTCATCTAGAACCCAAAAGGTTCCCGAAACTTGCCATACTTAGATTCAGTAAGGCCTTTGATAAGGTCCCTCATGGCAGACTGGTGCAGAAGATGAAGTCGCTCAGGATCAGAAGTGAGCTAGCAAGATGGATATAGAACTGGCTCAGTCATAGAAAGAAGTCTCTGGTTGAAGTGTGTAGTCCGACAAGTTGACAATGGACTTCCCTGTAGTGGTACTGTTTTCTGCTGTGGTACCGGGGGAGGCTTGGTTGCTTGGTTTACCCCAGTCCAACGCCGGCATCTCCACATCAGTCATAGATGACAGAGGGTAGCAGGGCAAGGGTGCGTTTCTGGATGGAGGGCTGGGTTCAATGCTGGGACCTTTGCTGTTTGTGTATCATTGTATATAAATGATTTGGAGGAAAATGTAACTGATGTGATTAGTAAGTTTGCGGATGGCACAAAGGTTGGTGGAATTGCGGATAGCGATGAGGACCATCAGAGGATACAGCAGGATATAGATCGGTTGGAGACTTGGGCGGAGAGATGGCAGATGGAGTTTAATCCAAACAAATGTGAGGTAATGCATTTTGGAAGGTCTGTTGGGAAATATACTGAAAAAGACAGAACCCTTAAGAGTATAGATAGACGGAGGGATCTGGGTGTACAGGTCACAAAGTGCCAATGCAGGTGGAGAAGGTAGTCAAGAAGGCATGCAGCATGCTTGCCTTCATCGGCTGGGGCACTGAGTTTAAAAATTGGCAAGTCATGTTGCAGCTTTCTAGAACCTTAGTTGGGCTGCACTTGGAATATAGTGTTCAATTCTGGTCACCACAGTACCAGAAGGCTGTGGAGGTTTTGGAGAGGGTACAGAAAAGATTTATTAGGATGTTGCCTGGTATGGAGGGCATTAGCTATGAGGAGATGTTGGAGAAACTTGGTTTGTTTTCACTGGAATGACGGAGGTTGAGGGGCAACCTGATAAAAATCTACAAGATTATGAGGTGCATGGACAAAGTGGATGGTCAGAAGTTTTTTCCCAGGTGGAAGAGTCAGTTACTATGGGGCTTAGGTTTAAGGTGCGAGGGGCAAGGCTTAAAAGGTGTACAAGGCAAGGTTTTTTCTTACACAGAGGGTGGTGGGTGCCTGGAACACGCTGCCGGGGGAGGTAGTGGAAGCAGACACGATGGTGACTTTTAAAGGGCGTCTTGACAAATACATGAATAGGATGGAAATAGAGGGATATGGTCCCCGAAAGGGTAGCGGTTTTAGTTCAGTTGGGCAGCATGGTGGTGCAGGCTTGGAGGGCTTGTTCCTGTGCTGCAATTTTCTTTGTTCTTTGTGTTAGACATCAGAAGGTGATTTACAGCCAAGGAAATGATTTTTGAAGTGTAGTTTGTGTTGAAAGATGGTAGCAAATCTGTGCAGTGTGATGATCCTTTAGGAACCATTAATACATGAAGAGAAATGTGAACACACTGTGTTTAACCAACATATTTCATTTTTTAATCAAAATATAACTCATAGGAAGTGCTATGAACATAACACTGTAGTTTATCAATATATATACTATGAACTCAGTTCTACTTCTTACTCCCCCCCTGTCCAGAGATCCCTTATACATTATTGAGGGTTCATTCACGTCTTTTGGGACATAGCAAGAGGCGTGCCAAATCCTCTAAAATTCTCTTTAATTCTCCTCAGTGTTTCAGCTAATGCTCTTTCATTAACCTTTTGACTGAGTGACCCTCCAAATTTTCTTTAATACCTCACAACTGTGAATGCCTTAACTCTTTGTTACAGCAGAAACCCTATGCACAACTTACAAGACAGCTCTGCTGGCTAATTTTTGCTAAAAAGAGTCTGAGGACCAGTGTAGATTTTTTTTCTACTAGCTTCAAACTAAGCAAATCTTTCAACTGCTTTTCTCTCACAAAATCCCAGCTTGTGCTTGAGCCAGGCCCACATTCTACATGGTGAACAATAAAGGTTAGTATTTTCTCTACTTAAAATGCAGGCCTGACAAACAATCATTTTGGTTCTCAATGCAGTGAGGTATTGACTACACCAAAGCAAAACTGCAACTGCATTCTGTGAGCAAATGCCCAGCTAAATTAAACAAAATAAACTTCTACCCAACTGATGGATGTGATTGTCCTCTCTCCAGACTCACTCGGTCCATGAAGAAACTCCCATGTTCACCAAGCTGCCGTCAGCTTCTTTTAATCTGGAAACTACAGTCACAAATTAAATCATTTATGGAAGTATAGACCTTTTGGCTCTATTATAAATTTAAATTTGATCTATTGTTTAATAATTTCATACCTCTACCCCTCATCTTGTAAGATAAACATAGTTCTGACAATAATAAACTCCAAGCATGTCTGAATTGTATTTACATCAGAATTATTAAGTTTTGCAAAGAGATGCACCCATTTATAAAGTTAAAACTTTAATTCCTAAATCCGAAAGTTATTTTCTAAAATATATGAATTATGAACAAAATTTTTACAACAATAGCAAGTTCCCACAAACAGCAATGTGACATTGACCAAATAATCTGTTTTTGATGTCGATTGTGGGATCCATGTTGACCAGACATTGGGAATAACTCCCTCACTCTTCTACAACATAGTGTCATGGTATCTTTAATGTTCTTTAATGATAGATTATTCCGGGGACGTGGGTTAAAATTGCTGTCAAAGCTATATTAAGAATTCCAGAGATTTTGGGCTCCCTGTACAAACATCGCACGCACTCCCACCATCACCATTTATTGAAGCATAGAATCAGAGAAGCCCTACAATGCAGAAGGAGACCATCCGGCCTATTGAGTCTTTGGCGACAACAACCCCACGCCCACCCTATCCCCCTAACCTACACATCTTGGGACAATAGGGGCAATTGAGCATAGCCGATCAACCTAACCCACACACCTTTGGACTGTGGGAAGAAACCGGACAACCAGAGGAAACCCACGCAGACATGGGGAGAATGTGCAAACTCCACACAGTCACTCAAGGCCAGAATTGGTCTAAACTTGTTTTCTTTAATAAAATTCTCTGTGGCTTAACCAGCATAATTTGGCTCAATTTGACCATATCAAGATTTTAAATGTAACTTATGTCAAATATGAACCGAACATTTGTGATCTTTAACACTGATTTATTAAACATTACCCAAGAAGCTGGTACTAACCACAGAAATGACCACAGTCCCAGATGGGAATAATGAATGGTGAGTTTCTGCCGATTGCACCTGTTTGCGGAGGCTCTTCAAATTACACTCAGGGTGTTTGGGCGTTCAGGCACCAAACGTCAGTCATGTTCATTACTCTAGCCTACATGCTGTGACCAGAATTATCTCTGATGTGGAAATGCCGGCGTTGGACTGGGGTTGGGCACAGTAAGAAGTCTCACAACACCAGGTTAAAGTCCAACAGGTTTATTTGGTAGCACGAGCTTTCAGAGTGCTGCCCCTTCATCAGGTGCTACCAAATAAACCTGTTGGACTTTATTCCGATGTTGTGAGACTTCTTACTGAGCAATTATCTCAGCAAACTACAGCCCACAAATAATTGCTGTTGGAACAAATTCTGGGTGCGGTGTGACATTAGTCAATGACTGGGTAACTGTCCATGTCTTTAGTAGGTGTATTTCTCCATTCTAACATTGTCTTCCACACATCTGTGCTGTATCTGGTTGAGTTTTTGATGAACTCTTCGGCAATTTTTCTGCCGCAATAGCCTTTCTACTTGACTGCAGCAGTGTGGGGATGATGTGTAATGCTGAATTTCCAAACCGTTCAGTGTCTGAATTCTTCACTCATGAATTTAGGGCCATTGTCACTCATCACAATGTCATGAATGCCATGAAGTCTGAAGTGTGTTTTCAAGCATTCAAAAATCGCACTGATCGCTGTTGATGTCAGCGAGTCTAACTCCCTGAATATTAGTCATCTAATCTGAATATTAGTCATCTGTGATGAGATTATCAATTCCAGTCATAGTGAAGAGGTCTACTCCAAGCTTCATCCATGGTTTGTCTGGAATGCCATGGGTCATGAGCAACTCTTTATCTTGTATAGCTTGATGTTCATTCAAGCAGTGCGCTGGCTGATGTGGTCCTTAATCTCATTACTAATGTTTAAACAGTAGAGCAATTCTCTTTTCTTGCTCAGATGAAACTCAATTCGTTCATGGTTTGTGTGAATGTGCTTCAGCATCTCTTTAGGAATAATGACCCTAGTTTCTTTGTACAAATTTCCATCTTGGCCGATCACTTCATCTCTGTCTGTCCAATACTCTCTTAGAGCAACAGGTATGTCCTTGATGGTTTCAGGCCATCCTTTCATCACAACTTCCTGTAACATTTGAAGAGTTGTATCTTGCGCAGTTTGCTTAATCTGAGCAAGACACTTGTCTGTCAGATTCAATGTCTCTGCTCAGTTGATAAATTCATAGACCAGAAGATATGTGGACTGTGTGAAAGTCTTGTGACAAACATTGCGCTTGATGATCTCCCATGTGTGAATCCAATAGTTACCCAGGAGTGAGAAAGATATCACAAAAGCTTCATCACAAACCTCACCTTTGAAGGGTTACTCCAGGTTGTGGCTCTTCTGATGGAGCAGGAGGCTTGTTGACATTGAGAATGATTTGTCACAGAACTCACAAATGAATGGTTTGTTCCCTGTGTGGATACGTTCATGTATGCGGAGATACCCTGCCTGCGAGAATGATTTGTCACAGAACCCACACCCGAATGGTTTCTCTCCTGTATGGCACCTCTGATGGACCAGAAGGCTTGATGACCTCAAGAATGATTTGTTACATACTGCACATGTAAACGGTTTCTCCCCTGTGTGGGTGCGTTCATGTGTGTGAAGGTGTGCTGTCTGTGAGAATGAGTGGCCACACACCTTGCACCTGAATGGTTTCTCCCCTGTGTGACTGCGTTTGTGAGAGTGAAGGTGCCCTGCCTGTGAGAATGATTGGCCACACACCTTGCAGACAAATGGTTTCTCCCCTGTGTGGGTGCGTTCGTGTGCATAGAGATGCCCTGCCTGTGAGAATGATTGGCCACACACCTTGCAACTGAATGGTTTCTCTCCTGTGTGGGTGCGTTTGTGTGTGCGGAGGCTCCCTGCCCGTGAGAATGATTTGTCACATACCATGCAAATGAATGGTTTCTCTCCTGTGTGGGTGCGTTCGTGTACGCAGAGGGAAGATGAGTGTGAGAATGATTTGTCGCACACCTCACATGTGAAAGGCTTCTCCCCTGTGTGAGTTCGTTGGTGTTGGCGGAGGGCTGATGATCGTGAAAATGATTGGTCACACATCTCACAGGTGAATGGTTTCTCCCCTGTGTGGGTCCGCTGGTGTTGGCGGAGATACCCTGATACTGAGAATGATTTTTCACACACTTCGCATGTAAATAGTTTCTTGCCTTTGTGAATGCGTTTGTGTACATGCAGGTACGATGATGTTGTGAATGATTTGTCACACAGCTCACATGTGAATGGTTTCTCACCTGTGTGAGTGCGTTGGTGATTACGGAAAGCTGATAATTTTGGGAACGATTTTTTACACACCTCACACGTGAACAGTTTCTCCCCAGTGTGAATTCGTTGGTGTACATGGAAATCCGATGATTGCGAGAATGATTTGTCACACATGGCACATTCAAACGGCTTCTCCCCAGTGTGACTGCGTCGGTGAATCTCTAATGTTGATGGATGTGCGAAAGCTCGATTACACTCCTCACACTTGAGTCGTTTCTCTGCCATGTGGTTATCCAGTGTTACTGCTGGGACAACAAATGCACTCGCGTGTTTGAAGATCTTATGAGCCGGTGGAGCTCTCCTCACCCTTGAATAGCCTCTACAGGAATGAGTCAGAGGTTCATGAGGTTCAATGAATGATTGAAGCTTTTGCCACACTTGGAGCCACTGTCACTTCTTCCCAGCTTCACCCTGACTTATCATCCACAGTCGATCGATTTCCAGATGACGGTTTCACTGCCCAACCTTCTCTGTGTTGAGCAATGCTGTGAAGGGACTGGATGTCTTCTCACAGTTGTGCAGTTGCTCCCTGGGTGATGGTCAGTATCTATCTGTGGTGTCTATCCTCTAAGTATTCTCTGATGTAGTACAGTGCAATTCTTCTGTAAAACAGGAAAACGAAACATGATTTTTTCCAACTTCCTCTCCTCCTTTGCTGATACTTCCATGGGATTTGGGTGTCGCTGAGCAGGATCAGAATTATTGCTCATCCTAGTTACCATTGATTGTGGTGAGGTGACTCCCTGAACCGCTACAGTTAATGTGGTTTTAGGGAAGGAGGTCAAGGATTTTGATCCAACAACAATGAAGGAATGGTGAGTCAGGATGGTGTGAGGCTTGGAGGGAAATGGACAGGGGTTTTCCAATGCATCTAGCACCCTTGTCCTCCAGGTGGTAGAGGTTGCTGGTCTGGAAGCTGCTGTCAAAGCAGCGTTGGTGAGTTCCTGCAGTGTATCTTTTAGATAATGTACACAACTATCATTGTGCATCACTAGTGAAAATGGTGAATGTTTAAGTTGGTGGATGGGGGCCAATCAAGGGGTTGCTTGGTCCTGGATGAGTAAGAAACTGGAGATCTTTAACAAAAAGATATTTTCTCCATAATTCAAAAAACAAAAAAAGGCAACAACTTTTAAACAGTCTGTAGAAACAGCAAGGTCACTGTGTTAACATTCCTAAGCTGGTTAGATGGCATCCTGTGTACATCCTTATCAAAGTAATTGTTTAGAAAGGATCAGGATATGACTCTCAGCAGAATATAAACTAAAAATGTAATGTAAACCTCGAGCAGGGTGACGAATAGGGAAGATGGTAACCACCCTGACAGGTTAGATACTTGTCCTGTGTCCATTGGATAGGTCATTGACACTGAGCAAGATACCAGCCCCCAGAAAAAGGAGGTATTAACAAGTTCTCAGGCAAAACTGTGGTTTACTGTTACAGATCATATCCTGGTGAGGGGGCTTATTAATAAACCATCATGGGAGTGGATCAAATTAAATGGTTTTATTGAGATTGATATTAGAATTTGTATTAATAGCTTTGGAATATGCAACTATTGTTAAGAGGACAGTATGGCATGATGGAAAATTTAGCCAATACTATCTGCATGATGGGATCTTTTAATCAAACGCACAATCCTCACTGTGAGGGTTTTAACTCAAAGTGCTGAAACTCCACTCAGTAATGACAAGTTAGGGAAGAAAACACATTAAAGTTAACACACTACAAGAAGGATGTGGAGACACTGGAAAGAGTGCAAAGGAGATTTACCAGGATGCTGCCTGGTTTGGAGGGTAGGTCTTATGAGGAAAGGTTGGGGGAACTTGGGCTTTTCTCTTTGGAGCGGAGGAGGTTGAGAGGAGACTTGATAGAGGTTTATAAGATGATGAGGGGGATAGATAGAGTGAACGTTCATAGACTATTTCCTCGGGTGAATGGAGCGGTAACTAGGGGGCATAACTATAGGGTTCACGGTGGGAGATATAGGAAGGATGTCCGAGGTAGGTTTTTTACTCAGTGGTTGGGGTGTGGAATGGACTGCCTGCAGGGATAGTGGAGTCAGAAACTTTAGGAACATTTAAGAAGCTATTGGATAGGCACATGGAGTACTTCGGGATGATAGGGAGGAAATAGCTTGATCTGGGTTTCAGACAAAGCTTGGCACAACATCGTGGGCCGAAGGGCCTGTTCTGTGCTGAACTGTTCTATGTTCTAATTCATTATTGCCCACAAACACACACATATATAAACATACTATAGAACCATAGAATCCCTACAATGTAGAAGGCCATTCAGCAATTCAAATCTGCACCAACTCTCTGAAAGAGTCTTACCCAGCACCCCACCACCACCACGCCGCCACCCACCACCACCATAACCCCACACATTTACCACAGCCAGTCCACCTAACCTACACATCTTTGGATACTAAGGGGCAATTTAGCAAAGCTAACCCATCTAACCTGCACATCCTTGGTTACTAAGAGGCTGTTTAGAATAGCCAATCCACCTAATCTGCACATCATTTGACTGTGGGAGGAAACGAGAGCATCCAAAGGAAACCCACAAAGATAAAGGGAGAACATGTAAACTCCACATAGTCACCCAAAGCCAGAATTGAACCTGGGTTCCTGCAGCTGTGAGGCAGCAGTTCTAATCACAGTGCCATTGTGATGCCCAAGGGAGAACTGTGCCTTTTATTCCTGGAGGTAGTGAATATGTAAGTAAAATGATTCTTCATTATGTGACTCGCTGAAGCCAAACTAATTTGACAGAAGATCTCCTTCAATTTGTTAAAACTCAACATACCTGTGGCATAAGTGATTTTGTCAGCATGTAGACATCTTCTGTTTCTTTAGTTTTGTTCAGGTTTTTATAGGTTCTTCCAACATTCATATCAGCCCCAAAGTCACCTTTGCAATATGAACAGGAAACAGTAAAACACACATCATGTTAGCAAAACTAATCCAATGTTCTCTTGTCTTTACAGTTATCCAACCTGAAGTTCATCAAAAGTATAACTCATGTGTCTCACATACAGGTTTCTCAGTTCAAGTGACCCTAATGCACCTTGGACGTTCCAGTAATTCTGAATACTGAAGCAATATTGCCATCCTAATGGTAATTTCAGGCACTAGCTCTGAAATACGAGCAATATTATGAGTGATGGCCTGACACATTCCAGCTCCCAAAATAATAGATCAGTAAACAGGAAAGCAACCAGGCTGAAATATAGCAATGCACAGTCAAGAAACATCCTTCAGTCATTTGGTTATTCGTAGTGAACTTGGGACCTGTTTCAGATTTTGTTAATACAGGATGGTAGAGAAAAGCATCATGCAGTTGCCTATTAAGTTTCAGGCAGTTTATTTGCGAACATTTTACAGTTCACAACTTTTCAATTGATTTTACTTCATACATTTATGAATATTTATTTGACTACCAATTAGTGTATCTGAGATCAGATTTGTGCCAATACTTAAATGTTATTCTTTGTAGTCTGCTTTGTTTTTATTCTGCAAACCTCCATGCCTGGCCTCTGTGCAAGAATTGGGGTAGATTTTGCAGAGCATGTACTGTAGCAAAACATTAAAAAATCCCAATGATACTCACACATGTTTGCAATGTGCAAGTGTTTTGGGCCATGTGTTCAATCAGCATAGCCAATGTCAACTTGGGGTGTACAAGATCCAAATACCCATTTTGTATTCTCTATCATTTATCTTGATAATTATCGTCAGACTCTAAACAAAACTCTGGCTGTGAGAGGAAAAAGGAATCTTGGAGACTCCCATCTATAGGGAGAAACAAAATGATCCTCAGCCCCTGCCTGTCACTGCTTATTAACTCCCCCAGAGTAACTACACACCCCTTCACTTCTCATTAACCTCCTAGTGGTAATTCCCCTCTCTCGCTCTGTCACTGCTCATTAAACTCCCCTAAGAGTAACTCTCTCTTTCTCTCCCCAGAACAAAAACATTAGGAACTTACATCTTTTTTTTCAACCTTTTAAATTATTTGCCACATGTTCAGTGAGTCAGCGTTCAAGTCCGCAATCTAAGTTTTTATTTGCCTTCGCTGATATGTTTGTAATCTGACTCTGATTCTTGTTTTCTTACTCGGAGACAGGTCCCTCCCTATTCCATAATTCTCTCACCATACCGGACACTTCCTTGTGCACTCACTCAGACTGCACATCCCAAGTTCAGCTATCAGAGATAGCACTGGGCAAAAATATCAAATCCAAGCATAAGCTTTTGGGAAAGGCCGAGGTCTTCAGGTAAAGTCTGTAAAGAAGACATTTAAAGACATTTTAATAAATGTGTCTCTGTCCCTCCCAGGTAATTACACCTCACCTTCTCATGTTCGGTAATAACCCATTAACAGAACTCAGCCTATACATCAGAAGGGAAATGCTTCCAATAAACATCCTCAATACCCAGCACACAGCTCCAATCAAACAGCTCAGCACAAAGCACCGAGTAAACAGGTCTCTCAGCTGGATCTTCTCACACAGCATAAGCGGCATTTCCACACCTAATTCCCCACAGGATAGTCAGACTGCCTGAACATTAATGAGGATATTGTGCAATGTAATTATTATAAATTCTGCTCCTTCACTCACCTTCTCACTTGGTTTTCAGTCCCTACAGGAAGTGAAGCAGCTGTGAAAGAGGAAGAGGAGAGAATGGGCAGAGTGGGTGGGCTCTCTGATTGATGTCTCTCACAGCCAATCCAAATATTTCTGGAGTAACAAGAGTTTCCTGAAGCTTGGGAAACTGACTGCTGAAATGGAGGCGGCTTTGAGCAGCAGATAGTCATCAAGGTTTACAGCATGGAAACAGGCCCTTCAGCCCAACTTGTCCATGCCGCCATTTTTTAAAAAAAACCCAAGCTAATCACAATTGCCCGCATTTGGCCCATATCCCTCTAGACCCATCGTACCCATGTAACTATCTAAATGCTTTTTAAAAGACAAAATTGTACTCGCCTCTATTGCTACCTCTGGCAGCTTGTTCCAGGCACTCACCACCCTCTGTGTGAAAAAATTGCCCCTCTGGACCCTTTTGTATCTCTCCCCTCTCACCTTAAACCTATGCCCTCTAGTTTTAGACTCCCCTACCTTTGGGAAAAGATATTGACTATCCAGCTGATCTATGCCCCTCATTATTTTAAAGTCCTCTATAAGATCACCCCCTCAGCCTCCTACGCTCCAGAGAAAAAAGTCCCAGTCTATCCAGCCTCTCCTTATAACTCAATCCATCAAGTCCTGGTAGCATCCTAGTAAATCTTTTCTGCACTCTTTCTAGTTTAATAATATCCTTTCTATAATAGGGTGACCAGAATTGCACACAGTATTCCAAGTGTGGCCGTACCAATGTCTTGTACAACTTCAACAAGACGTCCCAACTCCTGTATTCAATGTTCTGACCGATGAAACCAAGCATGCCAAATGCCTTCTTCACCACTCTGTTCACCTGTGACTCCACTTTCAAGGAGCTATGAACATGTACCCCTGGATCTCTTTGTTCTGTAACTATCCCCAACACCCTACCATTAACTGAGTAAGTCCTGCATCACCTCGCATCACCTTTTCCCAAAGGTAGGGGAGTCTAAAACTAGAGGGCATAGGTTTAAGGTGAGAGGGAAGAGATACAAAAGGGTCCAATTAAACTCCATCTGCCATTCGTCAGCCCACTGACCCAATTGATCAAGATCCCGTTGCAATTGGAGATAACTTTCTTCACTGTCCACTATGCCAACAATCTTAGTGTCATCTGCAAACTTACTAACCATGCCCCCTATATTCTCATCCAAATCATTAATATAAATGATAAATAACAGTGGACCCAGCACTGATCCCTGAGGCACACCGCTGGTCACAGGCTTCCCTCTACAACCACCCTCTGGCTTCTGTCAAGAAGCCAATTTTGTATCCATTTAGATACCTCACCCTGGATCCTGTGAGATTTAAGCTTATGCAACAACCTACAATGCGGTACCTTGTAGCCTTGCTAAAGTCCATGTAGACAACATCAACTGCACTGCCCTCATCTACCTTCTTGGTTACCCCTTCAAAAAACTCAATCAAATTTGTGTGACATGATTTTCCACTCACAAAGCCATGCTGACTGTCCCTAATCAGTCCTTGCATTTCTAAATGCCTGTAGATCCTGTCTCTCAAAATACGTTCCAACAATTTACCCACCACAGATGTGCGGCTCACTGGCCTGTAGTTCCCAGGCTTTTCCCTGCAGCCCTTTTTAAACAAAGGCACAACATTTGCCACTCTCCAATCTTCAGGCACCTCACCCATGACTATCGATGATTCAAATATCTCGGCTAGGGAACACGCAATTTCCTCCCTAGCCTCCCACAATGTCCTGGGATACACTTCATCAGGTCCCGGGGATTTATCTACCTTGATGCGCCTTAAGACTTCCAGCACCTCCTCTGTAATATGTACACTCCTCAAGACATCACTATTTATTTCCCCAAGTTCCCCAACATCCATGCTTTTCTCAACAGTAAACACTGATGAGAAATATTCATTTCGGATCTCACCCATCTCTTGTGGATCTGCACATAGATGACCTTGTTGATCCTTAAGAGGCCCCACTCTCTCCCTTGTTACTCTTTTGCCCTTTATGTATTTGTAGAAGCTCTTTGGATTCTTCTTTGCCTTATCTGCCAAAACAATCTCGTATCCCCTTTTAGCCCTCCTGATTTCTCTCTTAACTCTACTCCTACACCCCCTATACTCTTCAAGTGATTCACTTTTCCCCAGCTGCCTATGCCTATGTGTCTCTTTCTTCTTCTTGACCAGGGCCTCAATATCCCGAGTCATCCAGGGTTCCCTACTTCTGCCAGCCTTGCCCTTCACTCTAAGAGGAATGAACTTACCCTGAACCCTGGTTAACACACTTTTGAAAGCATGCCACTTACCAGAGGTCCCTTTGCCTTCCCATAGCCTCCTCCAATTAACTTTGAATGTTCCTGCCTGATACCGTCAAAATTGGCCTTGCCCCAATTTCAAAATTTAACTTTTGGGCCAGACCTATTATTCTCCATAACTATCTTAAAACCAATAGAATTATGGTTACTGGTCCAAAGTGATCCCTCACTAACACTTCTGTCACCTGCCCTTCCTTATTTCCCAAGAGGAGGTCAAGTTTTGCCTCCTCTCTCGTCGGGCCATCCACATACTGAATGGGAAATTCCTCCCGAACGCACTCAACAAATTTCTCTCCATCCAACCCTCTAATACTATGGCTGTCCCAGTCAATGTTGGGAAAGTTAAAATCTCCGACTATTACCACCCTATTATTCTTGGAGCTATCTGTAATCTCCTTACATATTTGCTCCTCAATTTCCCGCCAACTATTTGGGGGCCTATAGTACAACCCTATCAAAGTGATTTCCTCCTTATTTCTCAGTTCTACCCATATTGACTCAGTGGCCGAACCCTCGGATATATCCCCTCTCAGTACGGCTGTGATGCTCTCCCTAATCAAAAGTGCAACTCCCTCTCCTCTCTTACCTCCTGTTCTTTCTTTCCTATAGCATCTGTACCCTCAGGGTACAGGTGGGGATTTAAACTTGTCATTGTCCCATCTGAATAAAACCTCACTTATTACAGCTGCTGTCTCAGTTCCCCTAGTAAATGTTTGACAGAGATTTCTTGTGTGGGAATAGCATTCTTCATCTTCGGAGACTTTCAAACTGACATCAGTGTGGGATATGCAGCCTTGGGTGTATCTGACAGCAGATCAGAAGAGGAAGACCCACAGCATCCAAATCAGTGACGATGTGCAGTGATGGGATCAGCACATGTACAGGAGAGAGGGGCAGAGGAGAGAGGAGGTATGAGAGGGGTTCACAGAAGGAATGATCATGCGGGAAAAGGGCACACGGCATCAGGGTTTTGGAAAAAGGGAGGCACGGAAGAGGGGAATAGAAAAGAGTGGGTGGGGAGATTGTGATGTGGAAATGCCGGCGTTGGACTGGGGTAAACACAGTAAGAAGTTTCACAACACCAGGTTAAAGTCCAACAGATTTATTTGGTAGCACAAGCCACTAGCTTTCGGAGCGCCGCTCCTTCATCAGGTGAGTGCTTCATCAGATTGTGCCAGTGCTTGGGTAGGAACTCTGACTCAAGGAGTGATTGTAACCTGGGGAGTGACTCTACTCCGAATGTGACCTGGGATTGAGAAATAATTACCTCGGAGATTGACTCCAAGGTGACCAAATCTGTGGAAATAGGATAAGGACAGTTAAACAGTGGGAGCAAGAGTGAGGGGGTATTGGTGAGAATGATGTTTTGGGAGGCAGGGCAATGTTGCTGAAAGTGGACAGCATATTCTGTGGAGCCACCCAGCATCCAACCCTAGTTTCTGATAAAAGGTCATCGCGAGCTGAAACTTTAACTTTGTTTCTCTCCACAGTTGCTGATTGGCCTGCTGAACATTTCCAGCATTTTTCATTTTGATTACAATTTTTAAAGCAAAGAAACAGACTTTTCGGCCCATCTGCTTTCGAACAGTGATTTTCCTCAACATGAGCTTTCTCCCTTCCAATTCTTAATCTCACTCTCCTTAAACCTATGCCCTCTAGTTTTAGACACCCCTACCTTTGGGAAAGGACGTTGACTACCTTTTCTGTGTCCCTCATTATTTTGTAGACCTCTATAAGATCACCCCGAAACCTCCTACGCTCTAGGGAAAAAAGTCACAGTCTATCCAGCCTCTCCTTATAACTCAAACCATCAAGTCCTGGTAGCATCCTCATAAATCTTTTCTGCACTCTTTCTAGGTTAATAATATCCTTTCTATAATAGGGTGACAAGAACTTTCCCCACTATTTCAAGTGTGGCCTTACCAATGTCTTGTACAACTTCAACAAGACGCCCCAACTCCTGTATTCAATGTTCTGACCAATGAAACATAGCATGCCGAATGCCTTCTTCACCACCCTGCACCTGTGACGCCATTCTCAAAGAGCTATGAACCTGTACTTCTAGATCTCTTTCTTCTATAACTCTCCACAAAGCTCTACCATTAACTGAGTAGGTCCTGCCCCGATTCGATCTACCAAAATGTATCACCTCACATTTATCTCCATCTGCCATTCATTGGCCCAATTGATGAAGATCCCATTGCAATCCTAGATAACCTTCTTCACTGTCCACTATGTCATCAATTTTGGTGTCATCTGCAAACTTACTAACCATGCCTCCTAAATTCTCATCAAAATCATTAATATAAACAATAACAGTGGACCCAGCACCGATCCCTGAGGCACACCGCTGGTCACAGGCCTCCAGTTTGAAAAACAACCCTCTCCAACTATCTTCTGTCATTAAGCCAATTTTGTATCCAACTGGCTACCTCACCCTGGATCCCTGTGAGATTTAACCTTATGCAACAACCTACCATGTGGTACCCAGTCAAGGGCCTTGCTAAATTCCATGTTGACAACATCGACTGCAATGCTCTTATCTACCTTCTTGGCTACCCCTTCAAAAAGCTCAACCAAATTCGTGAGACATGACTTTCCACTCACAAAGCCATGCTGAATGTCCCTAATCAGTCCTTGCCTCTCTAAATGCCTGTAGATCCTGTCTCTCAAAATACCTTCTCACAACTTACCCACGACAGACGTTAGGCTCACCGGTCTGTAGTTCCCAGGCTTTTCCCTGCAGCCATTCTTAAACAAAGGCACAACATTTGCCACCCTCCAATCTTCAGGCACCTCACCTGTGGCTGTCGATGATTAAAATATCTTTTCAAGGGGAGATTTGCAATTTCCACCCACTTTGTCCTGCGAAACATTTCATCAGGTCCCGGGGATTTATCTACCTTGATGTGCTTTAAGACTTCCAGCACCTCCTTCTCTGTAATATGTGCACTTCTCAAGACATCACTATTTATTTCCCCAAGTTTCCGAACATCCATGCCTTTCTCAACAGTAAATGCCGATGATAAATATTCATTTAGGATTTCACCCATCTCTTGTGGATCCACACATAGATGACCTTGTTGATCTTTAAGAGGCCCTATTCTCTCCCTAGTTACTCTTTTGCCCTTCATGTATTTGTAGAAGCTCTTTGGATTCTCCTTTGCCTTATCTGTCAAAGCAATCTCATGTCCCCTTTTTACCCTCCTGATTTCTCTCTTTAACTCTACTCCAACAACCTCTATACTCTTCACGGGATCCACTTGATCCCAGCTGCCTATGCATGTCATATGCCTCCTTCTTCTTTTTGACCACGGCCTCAATATCACGAGTCATCCAGGGTTCCCTACTTCTACCAGCCTTGCACTTCACTGTAAAAGGAATGTGCTTACCCTGAACCCTGGTTAACATACTTTTGAAAGCCTTCCACTTACCAGCCATCCCTTTGCCTGCCAACAGACTCCCCCAATCAACTTTTGAGAGTTCCTGTCTAATACTATCAAAATTGGCCTTGCCCCAATTTAGAATTTTAACTTTTGTGCCAGACCAATCATTCTCCATAGCTATCTTAAAACTAATGGAATTATGGTCGCTGGTCTCAAAGTGATCCGTCACTAACACTTCTGGCACTTGCCCTTCCTTATTTCCCAAGAGGAGGTCAAGTTTTTCCCCCTCTCTAGTCGAGCCATCCACATACTGAATGAGAAATTTCTCCTGAATACACTCAACAAATTTTTCTCCATCCAAGTCCCTAATGCTATGGCTGTCCCGGTTAATGTTGGGAAAGTTAAAGTCCCCTACTATTACCACCCTATTTTTCTTGCAGCTATCTTTAATCTCCTTGCATATTTGCTCCTCAGTTTTCCGCTGACTATTTGGGGGCCTGTAGTACAATCCTATCAAAGTGATCTCTCCCTTATTTTTCAGTTAGACCCATATAGACTCAGTGGGCGAATCCTTGGATATATCCCCTCAGCACTGCCGTGATATTCTCCCTAATCAAAAACGCAACTCCCCCTCCTCTCTTATCTCCTGTTCTATCTTTCCTATAGCATCTGTACCCTGGAAAATTGAGCTACCAGTCCTGCCTCTCCCTTAGCCATGTTTTAGTGATAGCTATAATATCCCAGTCCCATGTACCCATCCATGCCCTGAATTCATCTGCCTTGCCCATCAGGCCTCTTGCATTAAAATAAATGCAGTTTGATCTAGACTTCCCCTGCTCTCTGCCCTGCTTTCTCAGACCATCTGTCCGATCATGTATTGTACACTCTCCCTGTGTTTTATTCTCTTAGCCTTACTGGAACCATTCACTGAGTTCTCCATAGTCTCTATACTCTGGTCCTTTTTGATTTTTGACTTTGCTTTCTCTGCCTTTAACTTTTCCCCTTACTGTCTTTTGTTTCTGTTTCCACTTTACTTTCCTCTGACTTACTGCATTGGTTCCCATCCCCCTGCCACATTAGTTTAAACCCTCCCCAACATGTTCATTCTTTCCTGATAGTTACAATCTCTCAATTTTTAATATTATCCTTGTGAATTTTTTTTACCTTCTCCAGTTCCTTTCTGTCCTTTGCTTTTCAATTCTTTCCTTCCAAAAACAGACCCCAATGTTATTGTTTGATTTTTTTAAATAAAAGGTCCTTGAGCTGCCGTGTTACTTTTAATGTTTGATGAATCTAAAGTTTTGCATGTGTTTGTGTGATGGAAACAAGCCCCATCTGTATTACTAAAGATCAGTGTCATTTCTGACCAACAGAATTGGGAGCAAGACAAAAGCACAAGGATGTTAAAGAAACTTCTGTCTGTAGTATTCTGAGAGAGTTTCCCCTGATCTGAGTGTCTGAGTGTTATTAAAGTGAGCCAACTCTCAGGAGTGGGTATGGGGTAGAATCAGACCCTGCTTTAGTTGGCGATGTGAACTATAAACAGCTCCTCTTCAGGTGAAGGATATTTGACACCATGAGTAATGTTTGTACTCTCCTATCTGGGAGGACGACTATCCTGAGTATGGTGAGGGAGTGGGGGTGAGTCTCTACAGACCCGAGTTCCCTCAGCCCATCATACCTTGATGTAATAGTGATGTGATATGATCACCTTACACTCTTCCAAGATTCATTTCATATTCTAGGAAAGATCATGATTCATTCTCAAATGTTTTGTTATGTTGGTTGATTCAAAGTTTGTAAGCTGAATATTGGGTTGTTTATCTGCTGTTTTATCAATCTTCTGTATAGAATTATAACTCACAAAAAATTCACTCTTTAGCTTAACACAGACCACTTATGGGATCCATATTGACCAGGACATCCGAGATTAAATTGATTGTCAGGGCCACATGAATATTTCCTCAGACTGGGCCCCCTACAAACCCCACCCACCATTTATTGAAACACCAACTTGTTACAAAATGAGTGAAGAAATTATCCTGTAGATGTTTACACACTGTATTGATCATGAAGCCAATTTGATTGCAATGTATCATCCTTAAATAAAACTGCTTTAATTGGTCACATTTTTAAAAAAATGTTTGTAAAACAAAACAAAATACAGCCGATGCTGGCTATCGGAAATAAAAACAAATCGCTGGAAAATCTCTACAGATCTGGCAACCTCTGTGAAGAGAGAATTACGGTCAATGTTTTGAGTCTAATAGGACTCTTGGACAGAACATATTTGACTCTTAAAACAGTTCCCAGATTTGGAAAATGTCCTGATTTATCTTTCTGAGGTTCAATATAAATGATCTCCCATTTCCCCCCATTGAATTCCTGCTATCAATGTGCCTTTGGAACTTTCCACTCCATCCACAATACTGACTGTGTCACCTCATTTAGTGTTATCAGTAAACTTCCCCAGACTATTCCTCCATTAAAGTTATTGATCAATATAATGAATAGCTGAGTCTCCAGTACACATCCTTGGGAACAACGCTGGGCATATCCTAACAATTAGAGAACATTCCCTTTTTCCTGACTCTGTCTCCAACAAATTATCAACCTCTGTCACGAGGTTCCCTCCAATTCTATGCACGTTCATCTTCTGTGCAGAACATTTACAAATACCTTCTGGAAGTCCATATAAAGAAACTTCCAGAGACCCTGTCCAGCATGTTAATGATCTTCTCAAATTGCTTTATTAAATGAATCATGTAGATTACAATGCACAACAATATAACAACAGGTATAACCACCCAAAGAACATGATGAACATAAGAAATAGGCACATACAACCTGTTTCATTCGGCCCATACAACCTGTTGCCCCATTTAATATGATCAGGGCTAATCTTCTACCTCAATCCCACCTTCCCACACTTCCCCATCTCCCTTATTCCCTCAGTATGCAAAAATCCATCAATATCCGACTTGAATATACGCAGTGACTAAACATCCATGGCTCTCTTGGAGAGAGAATTCCAAAATTCACAACCCTTTCAGTGAAGACATTTCTTATCTCAGTCCTCATCGACTTCTGATTGTCAGCGAAAAAGTGATATTTCCATGGTTACAGTCAGTGCAATTCCCTTTCCTTCACTCCAACTGGTTGTGCCACCTCCTGCCTCAAACTGAGTCCGTTTAGAAACTATTGTGATGTCGGATGTGACACTGGGATATGCAGTGTGGGGTCGAGAGGGGGGTGGGAAGAGGTGCAGTTGGGGGGGGGGGGTTCTTGTCTTGTGATCACACAGCTTGACCCAGTTCAGTTAAAGGGCCTTCATTTTGATTATACAGAGCTTGTCAAACCCTTGGACATCATTTTGGTGACAATGTCTTATTATGCCAGAATTCAATAACATGTTTCCACTCAGCTACAAGCCAAAGTTCAGGGAGCACAGGGGTTTGACGGGGATGGGACTGTTGCTCTCTGTTGTTATATTGTTGCAAATAGTTACAGAATCAGGTGGAGGCCATTCAGCCCCTCGATCCTGGTCCCAATTTAATTCTATGATGGCCGATCAGTACCTCAAATTGAAATTTTTTTGATCCTGATCATAATAAACATAGGAACAGGAGGAGGACATTCAGGCCATCAAACCTGTTTTATCATTTAGTTAATGTCTGATTTGTATATTCACTCCACTCAGTTCCATATTCCTCAATCCCCTTCCTAACACTCATCTCAATCTAATTTTACATATCATCAGTTGCCATTTCAAAGTAGTGACTATGTTTGGGGTGTTGGGTAAACTGAAGACAGGATATAAAGGGACAGGATTTGCCTGGAAAGTGGAGGTAACATTGCTCCCCGAGTGTTGAGATGGTGCACAGCTTGGGAGAAACATAGCTATTTTAAATTAACCTATAGGATGTGGGTTTCACTGACTAGAATAGTATTTATTATCCATCCCTAATTGCCCTTGAGAAAGTGCTGCTGAGCCGCCTTCTTGAACCACTGCAGTCTATGTAGTGTAGGTACACTCACAGTGCTATTAGAAAGGGAATTCCAGGATTTTGACTCAGCGACCGTGAAGGAATGAAAATATGTTTCCAAGTCAGGATGGTGAGTGACACAGAGGGGAAATTCCAGGTGATGGTATTCCTAGGTCTCAGCTGCCCTTGTCTTTCTAGATAGTGGCAGTCATGGGTTTGGAAGGTGCTGCCTCAGGAGCTTTGGTGATTTCATGCAGTGCATCTTATAGAAGGTATATGTGGCTGCCACTGTTAGTTGGTGGGGGAAGGAGTGAATATTTGTGGAAGAGGTGCTAATCAAGTGGGCTGCATTGTCCTGAATGTTGTTGAGCTTCTTGAGCATTGTTGGAGCTGCATTCATCCAGGCAAGTGGAAAGCTTTCCATCACACTCCTGACATGCTTTGTAAATGGTGGACAGGCTTTGGGGAGTCAGGTGGTGAGTTACTTAACCACAGAATTGCCAGCTTCTTGCCTGCTGTTGTAGCTGCAGTTATTATATGACTTTATACTATGCCCTCAGGTTTATGGATACTACCCCCAGTAATTCTCCTATAACACGTCAATCTTAAAGTTATTCATTCTGTAGCGACCACCCATTGGTATCTATCTCCCAGCCCTCTGGAGAATTCTCCTCAGCTTCATCTATTCTCAGAGGTAAAACTATATTTTTCCCTCACTTGACTGTGGCAGCCTCAATCCCTTTTTCTGGTTACTTTTTCAATACTTCCAATCTAATCTGCTGGTTATTTTCTTTTGCAATAAGATACTGTGAGGCCCATTGGAGATTCTACCACTCCCTTCAAACTAGGCAATCTTCCAGCTTCTGTTCCTCACAAAATTTAAACTGAGATTAAGCTTTACCCACCTTCAATGCGGTAAATTATGAAGTTAGTGTTTTATTCTGCTTACTGTGAAGGTCTTTCTAACTGTTATTTATTCTGACTAACTTCTCGCTGCAAACCACACAAGGTTCAAACTGCAAATAACACCTCTCCCAATAAACATAAAATTAAATTGAAACCAGACTTCCTCAGCTCCAGCCATATCCAGGAAAAGAAACTGTCCGGACTGTCATTACTAGATAGAGTGCAGACACCATATCTGCAGCTAAGTAAGACTACCTGCTGTTTCATAGCTCGGTATCCTGACCTTTTTAACCTACAACCTAAAAGTTATATGCCTGAAACTAAAAATATTCCAAAACACGTGAATTATGAACTAATTATTCACACCCCTCAGCTGAAGAAAATGAAAATGTGTTGAAAGTGATGAGTTTTTATTTATACCGTGTAGAATATTACATCTTACAATATGTTCTAGATCAAAAGTTCACTCTGCTGAATTCCATGTCCAGATTAGAATGTAAAATATTACATTTTGTGATGTTTTCTGAGAGTTTTTTTTAAAACAATATTTAAAGTGCAAAGTTCCGTCTGCGAAAGAAAAATCAGAGAATCCTTACAGTGCAGGTCATTCAGCCCATCGAGTCTGCATTGACCAGAATCCCACCCAGGCCCTATTCCCGGAACCCCACATATTTACCCTGCTAATCCCCTGACACTAGGGTCAATTTAGTGTGGCCAATCCACCTAACCCACACTGAACTGTGGGAGGAAACCAGAGCACCCAGAGGAAACTCATGCATACACTGGGAGAATGTACAATTTCCACACAGATAGTGAACCGAGGCAGGAATTGAACCCGGGTTCCTGGCGCCATGAGGCAGCAGTACTAACCACAGTGTTACCGTGCCACCCGTGTGCTAAGAATTACGCTGACAACCAATTTAAGATTGTTCTTCATTCTTATTCACAGATGAATTTTCAACTCACTCTTTAGAACAGTCGGTGTTGATTTCAGCTTTTGAACCTCATTGGTCTTCATGGCTATAGCTTTCTCATCTTTAAACTTTACAAAGAATGTCTCAGTTAAATTGTCTCCTTATTCAGGTATTGTCACAACCATGTTTCAATTCAAAATGGCTTATTTTTGTGGCAACAACTTATTTCTCCTTTGATCAAAATCCTTTCTGGCTATTCCAAGAATGTCATTTACAATTTTTTCTTGGATCTTTACCCTGCGTGTAAAGTGGTTCAGCTTCTTGCAGTTAGAGCACTGCTTTCCTCACGCTAAGCTTACAACTGAAGACTCACTCCCCTGTGTGGGTCTTCTGATGGACCTCGAAGGGTTTGCCACACACTTCGCTGGTGAAAGGTTTCTCCCATGTGAATGTGTTGGTGTGTACAGAGAGACAATGAGTCCGGGAATGATTTGTCACATGTGCATGGCTTTTCCTCAGTATGACCTCGCCGAAGTTTCAGCAGGAATCCCAGGATTCTGCAAAGCTCTTGTCACACACAATCATATTTAAACGGTTTCTCCCCAATGTGCATGTGTTCATGTGCACAGAGGGATGATGAGTCCATGAATGATTTGTCACATATCTTGCCTGGGAAAGTTTTCTTCCCTGTGTGAATGTGTTGGTGAGTGCGGAGGGTTGATGAACGTGTAAATGATTTATCACAAACCTTGCATGTGAATGGTTTCTCCCCAGTGTGAACGAGTTGATGTCTGCGGAGATGTGATGATTCCGAGAATAATTTCTCACACACCTCACACTTAAACGGCTTCTCTCCAGTGTGACTGCGTCGATGTTTTATCAGTGTTGATGACTGTGTGAAAGCTCGGTCACACACCTCACATCTGAAAGGTTTCTCCCCTGTGTGAACCCTCTGGTGTCGCAGGAGATCAGAGGTTTGGGAGAAAGCCATCTCACAAAGTTCACACTTGAAGGGTTTCTCCCCTGTGTGAATCCTCTGGTGTATCAGGAGGGTTGAAGATGTCGCAAAAGCTTTATGGCAAAACTCACAATTGAAGTGTTTCTCTCCTGTGTGGATTGTCTGATGTAGCTGAAGGCTCCTTAAGTTAGTGAAGACTTTGTCACAGACCTCACACTTGACCGCTTCCTCCCCTGTGTGAATGAGCTGGTGTGCATGGAGATTCCTTAATAGTGAGAATGATTTGTCGCACACCTTACATGTGAAAGGTTTCTCCCCTGTGTGAATGCGTTCGTGTTCACGGAGATGCGATGATTGCCTAAATGATTTGTTGCATACCACACATGTGAATGGTTTTTCCCCTGTGTGAATGCGTTGGTGTTCACGGAGTGAGGATGGCTGTGAGAATGATTTGTCACACACCTCACACGTGAATGGTTTCTCCCCTGTGTGAATGCGTAGATGCACACGGAGGGTCCAGGACTGTGTGAATGATTTACCACACAGCTTGCATGCAAATACATTTTCACCTTTCTGAATACATTTGTGTACACGGAGGTTCGATGACTGTGAGAATGATTTGTCGCACACGTCGCATGTGAATGGTTTCTCCCCTGTGTGAATGCGTCGATGTTGCACGAGCCTCGATAACTTTGGGAAGGCTCGGTGACACATTTCACACTGGAATTGTTTCTCATCCATGACGCTGATCTTGTATTACAAGTGGTACAAGAGATGCACCTTGTGTGTTGGGAGACGACAGGAGCCTATGGAGCCCTCCCCACACTGAAAAGCTTCTCCCCTGTCAGAATGAGGCAGTGCTTCATGAGGCTTGACCAATGATTGAAGCTCTCACCACAGCCAGAGTTCACTCATTTCCCAGCCCGATAGATTGCTAATAGGAAAGATTAGTTCTGATGGAAGGTTCCACACCACTGATCAGTTTCAGATCTGTTTGATATGTCAAAGCTCCCCAGACCCAACCAATTTCTAAATGATGGTTTCACTGCCCAACCTTCTGTGTTGAGCAATGCTGTGAAGGGGCTGAATGTCTTCCCACAGTTGTGCACTTGTTCCTTGGGTGTGGTCAGGATCTGTGTTGTCTATCCTCTCTGTATTCTCTGATGTAGTACGGTGAAATCCTTCTGTAAAACAGGAAAAGGAAACATCATTTCCTCCAACTCCCTCTCCTCCTTTGCTGAAGAGGCTGACTCTTCTGTTAGAGACACTTCCACAGTGAGTGCCAGCCTGCGTGGGGGATCAGATACAAGTCCTTTCTTTTCCCTCACTTGATACCCTCGGTTTCCAGCAGCAACTCTGGATAGTGACCAAGAGCAGACAATGTGGCTGCCTTCTTTCCTCCACCCAGACTCCCATCTTCCCAAGCACCGTGAGAACAATGGAGAAGACAGGCGAAGTGTAGAACAGGCTATCATTTTACTGTGAGCTCATCTCATGTTGCTGAAGACCAGTTTTACCCTCAGAGTATGTGTTTAATATTAAAAAAATGTTGAGCATTAATTCAATTGAGATTTTGAAATTTCTCTCCTTTTCCAAAAAAAATTCCAAGAAAACACACTGGGCAGGAAAAGCGAAAAGCTAAGGAAAATATTGCTTCAGTGTAGCTGATTGGAGGGTTCTGGTATATCCTGGGAAATTAGATGCACTGCACTCACTCAGGCGTTCAAGTAAAAAGACATTTCAATAAATAGCCTCCAGCTGTGGCAGCCAAACTGTTATGGAGATTAGAGATGAAGAGGGCAAGGCCACAGAGCGATTTGAAAATAAGGATGAGAATTTAAAAATTGAGTTGTTGCTTGACCAGGAGCCACTGCAGATCAGTGAGTACAGGGGTGACTGGGTCTTGGTGTCAGTTGAGACATGGGCAGCAGAACATAAGAACATAAGAAATAGGAGCAGGAGTCGGCCATCTAGCCCCTCGAGCCTGCCCCGCCATTCAATAAGATCATGGCTGATCTGAAGTGGATCAGTTCCACTTACCCGCCTGATCCCTATAACCCCTAATTCCCTTACCGATCAGGAATCCATCTATCCGGTGATTTAAACATATTCAACGAGGTAGCCTCCACCACTTCAGTGGGCAGAGAATTCCAGAGATTCACCACCCTCTGAGAGAAGAAGTTCCTCCTCAACTCTGTCCTAAACTGACCCCCCTTTATTTTGAGGCTGTGCCCTCTAGTTCTAGTTTCCTTTCTAAGTGGAAAGAATCTCTCCATCTCTACCCTATCCAGCCCCTTCATTATCTTATAGGTCTCGATAAGATCCCGCCTCAGCCTTCTAAATTCCAACGAAGAGCTCTGGAGGAGCTTGAATTTACATTGCACGATACGAGAGCAGCCAGGAGACTATTGGAATAGTTGAGTGTGGAGCCTACAAAGGTATGGATGAGGGTTTCAGCAGCAGATGACCTGAGGTTAGGCGTTACTTGTCTCTCCTGTGAGGGGAGCTTGCATCTCTTCCCATGTTCAGTTTCCCTTTTCCTGAGCAACACAATGACAGCGATGGTAATGGAGAACCCTTTATAGAATCATCCAGAATCACAGAATAGTTCAGCACAAAATTGATGCACTGTCAGAGGAACCATGTTTCAGATGGGATCTCAAACCAGACCCCCTATGCTCTGCTTTCTTAAGGTGGGTGTAAAATATCCCTTGGTGCTATTTTTTAAAAAAGGTTGGGGGGGGGGGGGGGTGGTCCCTGCTATCCTCACCAATCCCTCAATCAATCAATGACACTAATAAACACATTGTCTGATCACATTGCTGTTTGTGGATCTTGCTGTGCACAAATTGGCTGCCACTTTTTCTACATTAAATCAGTGACCACACTTCAAAAATATTTCATTATGACTGTAGAGAGTTTTGGGACAGACGGTGGTCATGAAAGGCTTTATATAAATGCATTGTTTTTCTTTTGGGTGGAGGTTACAGAAATGTGTGTGTGGGGGTGGGGGGTGCGATGACAGTGTGAAGTCTTCAAGGGATTTGAAAATACAAGAAGCATCCAGATTCCAACACACAGATAGACTGACCATTCACAGTCCACAGGATAATAACCAGCTCCCAACACACACACACAGACAAAATTCAACAATAGTAAATCAGTAAGAATCCTCAGACACATAGAATCATAGAAACCCTACAGTGCAGAAAGAGGCCATCTGGCCCATCGAGTCTGCACCGACCACAATCCCACCCAGGCCCTACCCCCATATCCCTACACATTTACCGGCTAATCCCTCTAACCTATGCATCACAGGACACTAAGGGGCAATTTTAGCATGGCCAATCAACCTAACCCGCACATCTTTGGAATGCACACTGCACCTCACCTTCTCATATTCAGCAGTGGCTCCCAACAACGAAACTCAGCCTGTAAATCAGAAGGGAAATGCTTCCAAAGAACACACTCAATATCCAACACACAGCTCCAATCAAACAGCTCAGCACAAAGCACCGAGTAAACAGGTCTCTCAGCTGGATCTTCTCACACAGCATAAGGGGCATTTCCACATCTGATTCCCCACAGGATAGTCAGACTGCCTGAACATTAGTGTGGATATTATGCAATGTAATTATTATAAATTCTGCTCCTTCACTCACCATCTCCTCACTTGGTTTTCAGTCCCTACAGGAAGTGAAGCAGCTGTGAAAGAGGAAGAGGAGGGAATGGGCAGAGTGGGTGGGCTCTCTGATTGATGTCTCTCACAGCCAATCCAAATATTTCTGGAGTAACATAAGTTTCCTGAAGCTTGGGAAACTGACCGGTGAAACGGAGGTGACTTTGAGCGGCAGATCAGGTGGGGATTTAAACTTGTCTTTGTCCCATCTGAATAAAACCTCACTTATTACAGCTGCTGTCTCAGTTCCCCCGGTAAATGTTTGACAGAGATTTCTGGTGTGGGAATCGCATTCTTCATCCTCGGAGTCTTTCAAACGGAATCTCTCGCTCTCCTCCTCTATCATTATTAAGATAAAAGGGATAAAAATTCACCAATTTAAACTCAACATAAATTTGAAAAAACGCAGAAATGCCATACAATATTCTTGAGGTACTGGAATAATTCTGACTTTAAAAAATTTCTCCTGTTTATGTGAGACAACTGAAAAACTGTGGACCTGCTCCTTGCTGAAATAATTGCTGGTCACAGCATCTAGACTGGAGTTATGAATATGACTAACTATTGGTGCCTGAACACCCAAAATCCTGAGTGTAATTTGAAGAGCTGCCTCAAACAGGCGCAAACGGCAGAAATTCACCACTCATTATTCCCATCTGCGGCCGTGGTCATTTCTGTGGTTGGTACCTGATTCCTGGGTGATGTTTAAAAACCGCTGTTAAAGACTATAGAAATTCAATTTACACTTTATATCTAATTTTACAGTTAAAATTCCTGATCCAGTCAATTTCAACCAGATTACACTGACAAAACCAACACAAACTATTGTGAACTCTCGACCACAACCAATGCATTTGTGGTCTTTGCATATTTGTCAAAGGGCTTCACTAAAATAAACTTTAAAAAAAACGAGAGACCAATTGGAGCAGTTTTATTGTGATCTGATTGACTTCATGATCAGTGGTGTGTAAACATCTACAACAATTTTTTTCACTCATTTTGTAACATGTTTGTGTTTCAATAAATGGCGGGTTGTTTTTTTTTGCAGCGAGCCCAGAGTCTGAGGAATTATTTGTGTGGCCCTGAAAATTTTAATCCATATTCATGGAATAATACATCTGGAGTTGGACTTGAACCCGTAACTCTGTTCTCTGAGTCAGAGGTTATGATGGGTTCAAGTCCCATTCCAGGACTTCCAGCACAAAAAATTCTCACTGAAGCTCAAGTGTAATACTGAGAGGTGGAAGAGATTACAGAGATAGGGAAGGGAGAAGACATTGAGAGATTTGAAAACAAGGTCAAAAGCCTCACTAAAGTTTTCCAAGGAAGAGTGGGTTATTGCTCGGGTTCTATCCATGACAGATATTAGAACTATGCCAAAATAATAGAACTTGCAAAAGTCAATTAAAGCAGAATGGGTAATCAGCAACACTGACTGAAGACAATCCTTTAAGATGAACACACCAGCTGACACCTGGGACTTTGCTGCCTTTCAAACGTTTCAGGAACCCAGACACGAGACAACACTGAAGCCTGCAGCTCCAACAAGCTAACATTTTAAATCAAATCAAACTCTCAGGCTGTCAGTTTACAGGGGAAAAGCATTCTGTCACAACCTCGAGACTTAACCCCTCAAAAACTGAATCTAATACAACAGAAATATTATACGTATTGTCAACCGTGGCTTAGTTAGCACTCTAATCTCGGACTCAGAAGGTTGTGGGTTCAGTGCATACATTACAACACTACACTTCAAAAATCTCATCATTTCCTGTAAAACGCTTTCAGATGTCTTCAGTTTATGATGGTTGATATATAAATTTCTTCGGGGAAAGTTGCACTTGCTGCGAACTGGGAATTCTAAACCCATTGATGGAGAAAGTACACCGGCCCACAGCGACATTGACAAATGTATTGTGTCCAGGACTCGTATCGTAGGCTCCTGAGTGTTTCAGTGAATAGTGAGTTTGCATGTTCTCCCTGTGTCTGAGTGGGTTTCCTCCGGGTGCTCCAGTTTCTACCCACAGTCCAAGGATGTGCAGATTAGATTAATTGGCCATGGTAAATTATTTCTTAGTATCAGGGGATTAGCAGGGTAAATATGTGGGGTTATGGGGATAGGGCTTGGACGGGATTGTTGTTAGTGCAGGCTCAATGGGCCAAATGGTCTCCTTCTTCACTGTAGGGATTCTATAATTCTGGTTTGAACCTACCAAAATAACAAAACATTTGAAAATGACTCAAGATCATTCCCAGAATACGAAATCAATCTTGGAAGAGTAAGGTGAACATATCACACAATTACTACATCAAGGTATGATGGGCTTTGGGAACTCCGGTCTGGTGAGATTCATCACCACTCCCTTACCAAACTCAGGATAGTCATCCTCCCAGACAGAAGAATACAAACATTACGCATGGTATTCGTCAAACACTCATCACCTGAAGAGAATCTGTCTATAATTCACATCACCAACTAAAGCAGGGTCCAATTCTACCCCATATCCACTCCTGAGAGCTGGCTCACTTTACCAGTCATGATGTGGAGATGCCGGCGTTGGACTGGGGTAAACACAGTAAGAAGTTTAACAACACCAGGTTAAAGTCCAACAGTCTGATATTCGAGTAAGCGTTCTCCAAGGCGGCCTTCGCGACACACGACAGCGCAGAGTCGCTGAGCAGAAACTGATAGCCAAGTTCCGCACACACAAGGACAGCCTCAACCGGGATATTGGGTTTATGTCACACTATTTGTAACTCCCACAGTTGCGTGGACCTGCAGAGTTTCACTGGCTGTCTTGTCTGGAGACAATACACATCTTTTTAGCCTGTCTTGATGCTCTCTCCACTCCCATTGTTTTGTTTCTTAAAGACTGGATTAGTTGTAAGTATTCGCATTCCAACCATTATTCATGTAAATTGAGTCTGTGTCTTTATAAGTTCTGTTTATGAACAGAATTCCCACTCACCTGAAGAAGGGGCTCAGAGCCTCGAAAGCTTGTGTGGCTTTTGCTACCAAATAAACCTGTTGGACTTTAACCTGGTGTTGTTAAACTTCTTACTCACTTTACCAGCACAGGGACACGGCGTTAAAATTGAGCTAAGGTTTTCAGGAGTGATGTCAGGAAGTGACAGGAAGGGAGGATCCCCCGAGTTCACTCTCCAACTCGTATTCAGTTCTGAATACTGCTGAAAGTGATGTTTGATCGGGGGAGTGCAGCCAGAGCTAAGTCCATGGCACCATAGGTGATTCAGCACAAAGGAGAATAATAGTGATTGTAGATTTGATAGTTAGGAGAACAGACAGACATTTCTGCAGCCACAAACTTGAATCCAGGATGATTTGTTGCCTTCCTGATGCCAGGGTCAAAGATGCCATTGAGTGGTTGCAGTGCTCCCTGAGGGATGAACATTCAGGATCGTGATCCTCATCAGCACCAATGACAGACAGAAAGCAGGATGTTGTCCTCCAGTCAGAATTTAGGGAGCAGGTTAGAAAATCAACAAGCAGGACCTATCTCCAGATTTCTCCAAGTACCAAGTGCCATTGAATATAGAAATAGGAAGATAAATCAGATGAATTTGTGACTGGAGAGATGGAGCAGGATGGAGGGGTTTAGATCCCTGGAATATTGGGATCAGCTCTGTGGAAGACGGGATCAAATCTGCTCTCCCAAACAGGTATTGGTTGAAATACTCAAGCCAGGCGTCCTTTCTCAATCTATGCGTAGCATCATTCAGTTTGTGTTAATGCTCTGGATACAAACACAACTGGTTGTCCTTGCTGCATGAGCGTTGCTACAAGTCCTGTTTCACTGGCATTTCACTGCAACATGACTTCATCATTGACATCATAGTACCTCAGCACAGGCATTGTCCTTACCAATTGTTTGATGTGAGTGAAAGCTACTTCTTGTTCTGTGTCCCAATACCACTGAACATCCTTTGCAGTGAACCTGTGTAGAAATTCAAACTGACAACAAATTAGCAAAAACCTGTTTTGATAGGCTGTGTGTGGGTTCATTGATGTTCCAGGAGGTGAAGAATTTATTACAGAACTCACACCAATAGGGTTTCTCCCACAAGTGTGTTTATGGATCAGGAGATACACTGATTGTGTGAAAGCTTTGTCTCACACCTCATACGAGTGATTTCCCACCAGTGGAGGATCCATTGGGGTCCTTCAGGAGTTTGGAGGAGTGGATGAAAGCCTTGTCACAAAGCTAAAGAATTTTTCCAGTGTGAATCCACCAGTAGTATTGAAGATGTCACAAAAGCTTCATCACAAACATAACACTTGAAGGTTTACTCCACTATGTGTATCCTCTGATGGAGCAGGAGACTTCATGACCATGATCTGTCACACACCTCACGCCTGAATGGTTTCTCCCGTGTGAATGCGATGGTGTCTGTAGAGACCCGATGGTGACAAGAATAATTTTTTGCACAGCTCACAACTGAATGATTTCCCTCCTGTGTGAATGTGTTGGTGTGAGCGAAGATTGGATGATGATGAGAATGATTTCTCACACATCTCGCATGTGAATGGTTTCTCTCCTGTGTGAGCGCGTTGGTGTATGCAAAGCACTGACGATGATGAGAATGATTTGTTGCACACAACACATGTGAATGGTTTCTCCCCTGTGTGAATTCGTTGGTGTACACGGAGATCTGATGATTGAGAGAATGATTTATCACACACCACACACCGGAATGGTTTCTCTCCTGTGTGAATCCTCTGGTGCTTCAGGAGACGTGTTGACACAGAGAATGATTTGTTACACACCTCACACTTGAATGGTTTCTCCTCTGTGTGAATCCTTTGATGGTGCAGAAGGTTGGATGACTGCGAGAATGATTTGTCACACACCTCACACCTGAATGGTTTCTCTCCTGTGTGAATGCGTTGGTGTGATTGAAGTACCGCTGACGACGAGAATGATTTCTCACACTCCTCGCAGGTGAATGGTTTCTCCCCTGTGTGAGTGCGTTGGTGTACGTGGAGATTGGATGATGATGAGAATGATTTCTCACACTCCTCGCAGGTGAATGGTTTTTCCCCTGTGTGAATGCGTTTGTGTACACGGAGATTGGATGACGATGAGAATGATTTCTCACATTCTACACACCTGAATGGTTTTTCCCCTGTATGAATGCGTTGGTGTGCATGAAGTACTGATGATGACGAGAATGATTTCTCACATACCTCACACGTGAATGGTTTCTCCCCTCTGTGAATCCTCTGATGATGCATTAGGCTGGATGACTGTGAGAAAAATTTGCCACACACCTCACATTCAAATGGCTTTTCCCCAGTGTGACTGCGCCGGTGATTCTCAAATGTTGATGGATATGTGAAAGCTCGATCACATACTTCACATGGGAATAGTTTCTCTTTCATGCTCCTGTTGTCGTGTTATAGGTGGGAAAATTGATACACTGTGTGTATTAGGATATCACATAAGCCTGTGGAGGTGGCTTCAGCCTCGCACCTATAAGAATGAGTCAGTGGTTCACAAAGCTTGATGAAGGATTGAAGCTCTCACCACACTTGGTCCCAGCCTCACCCTGACCGATCACCCACAACTGAATGTTCGGAAAGTTTGGTTCTGATGGAAGGTTCCATACCACTGACAAGTTTCAGATCTGACGATATCTCAAAGCTCTCCTGACCCGATCGATTTCCAGATGATGGTTTCACTCCCCAACTTTCTCTGTGTTGAACAATACTGTAAAGGGACTGAATGTCTTCCCACAGTTCTTCCTTGGGTGATGGCCAGGATTATCTGCGATGTTTATCCTCTGTATTTTCTTGTGTAGTACAGTGCAATCCCTCTGTAAAACAGGAAAAGGAAACATGATTTCCTCTCATGCCCTCTCATCCTGGTAAATGAGGAGATTTACCAGGATGCTGCCTGGTTTGGAGGGTAGGTCTTATGAGGAAAGGTTGAGGGAGCTAGGGCTTTTCTCTTGAGAGCAGAGGAGGATGAGCGGCGACTTAATAGAGGTTTATAAGAAGATGAGGGGATATATGGAGTGGACGTTCAGAGACTATTTCCTTGGGTGGATGTAGCTGTTACTAGGGGTCATAACTGTAAGGTTCATGGTCGGAGATATAGGAGGGATGTCCAAGGTAGGTTCTTTACTCAGAGTGTGGTTGGGGTGCGGAATGGACTGCCTGCTGTGATAGTGGAGTTGGACACTTTAGGAACTTTCAAGCGGTTATTGGATAGGCACATGGAGCACACCAGAATGATAGGGAGTGGGATAGCTTGATCTTGGTTTCGGACAAAGCTCGGCACAACATCGAGGGCCGAAGGGCCTGTACTGTGCTGTACTGTTCTATCTATCTATCCTTTTCTGAAGGGGCTGACTCGTCCGTTTTCTATTTATACTATTGAAGGATGTGGGCATTGCTGACTAAGCCAACATTTATTGCTTGTACCTAATGTCCCTGGAAAAGGTGGTGGTAAGCTGTTTACTGGAATTACTGCAGTCCCTGTGGTGTACGTAAAGTGCTGTTCGGAAGGGAGTTCCAGCAACAGTAAAGAAAGTGATATATTTCCAAGTCAGGACAGTATGTGGTTTGGACGGGAACGTTCAGACGTTCGTGTTCCCATGCTTTGCTGCCCTTGTCCTTCCGTGTGTTGGAAGGTAATGGTGAAGGAGCCTTGGCGAGTTGCTGTAGTGCATCTTTTAGCTGGTACACGCTGCTGCTATTATGCATCAGTGGTGAGGGAACATTTCAGGTAGTTGGGGGTGCGGGGGTACTCAAGTAAGCTGCTTTTTCCTGGATGGTGTTGGATTTCTTGAGTGCTATTGGAGCTGCACTCACCCAGGCAAGTGGAGACTATTCCATCACACTCCTGACTTGTGCCCTGTTGATGTTGACAGGTTTTGGAGAGTCAGGAGGTGAGTTCATCACCATCGGATTTTGGGCCACTGAACAGCTCTTGTAGCCACATTATTTAAATGGCTGGTCCAGTTCAGATTCTGATCCATAATATCCCCAGGATGTTGAAATCTGGGATTCACCGATAGTAATGCCTTTGAATGTCATGGGAAGATGGTTGGATTCGCTCTTGCTGAGATGGCCTTTGCTTGGCAGTTGCGTAGTAAAGTTTAATTTTGTTAATTATTTGCAATTAGTTATGGGCATCAGTCAAATAATTAAAGAATGTAAACCCAATATGGTTTTATGCTGAATTCTGCAACACTAACCCATCACATGACTTGGCCTTAGCATCATACAACTTAACAAGGTAGAATCATAGACCCTATGGCACAGAAACAGGCCCTTTGGCCCAAACTGGTCCATGCTGACCAAAAAGCCCAATTAAGCTAACCCCATATCCCTCTTTCATGTATCTGTCCAAATGCCTTTTAAATGTTGTCAATGTCCCTGCCTCAACCACGTCTTCCCGGAACTCATTCCACATACATACACCCTCTGTAAAATATCTGCTCCTCAGGTTCCCATTAATTCTTTCCCCTCGTAACTTAAACCAATGCCCTCTAGTTCCCGATTCCCCAACCCTGGGAAAGAGACTGAGTGCATTCATCCTATCCATGCCTCTCATAATCTTATACACCTCTATAAGATCACCCCCCAGTCTCCTACGCTCCAAAGAAAAAGTTCTAGCCTGTCTAATCTCTTCCTTGCTCAGTTCCTTGAGTCCTGGCAACATCCTTTTAAATCTCTTCTGCACTCTCTCCAGTTTAATAACATCTTTCCTATAGCAAGGCAACCACAGATGCAGCCTCACCTTCGTCCTGTACAACTGCAACATAACTTCCCAACTTCTAAACTCAGTGCCTTGACTGATAAAGGCCAGCATGTCAAAAGCCTTCTTCACTGCCCTATCTATCTGTTACTCCACCTTTAGAGAACCGTGCACCTGAACTCCAAGGTCCCACTGTTTCACAATACTCCCCAAGATCCTACCATTCGCCGTGAAAGTCCGGCCTTGATTTGATTTTCCAAAATACAACACCTCACACTTATCTGTATTGAACTCCATTTGACATTTCTCGGCCCACTTCCCCAGCTGATCGAGATCCTGTTGCATTTTTTGATAACCTTCCTCACTGTCTACAATACCCCCTATTTTAGTGTCATCTGCAAACTTACGTATTATGCTTTGTACATTCTCATCCAAATCGTTGATATAGATAACAAACATCTATTGGCCCAGCACTGACCCCCGAGGCATACCACTAGTCACAGGCCTCAAGTCCGACAGTCATCCTTCCACCATAACCCTCTGGTTCCTACCATCAAGTCAATTGTATATCCAGTTTGCCACTTTCCCTGGATTCCATGTGATCTAACCTTGCCTACCATGTGGAACTTTATCAAAGGCCTTACTGAAGTCCATATAGACTACGTCTACCACCCTGCTCTCATCAACCTTCCTAGAATAAAACATAGTCATTAAGTCAGTGATGCAAGTCATCAAGGTTGAAGAATTCCCAGTGTGGAAACATCCACTTCCCAGCAATTAAAATTATCAGCTTCATTCTCTAAATTCAGAGACCTATTGTGCAAAGAACAACAAGTGTTCAAACATTCAGCCTTGTGCATTAAATTAGTCTAGTTTAACTTGTGATGTTTAAAAGAATTCACTTTATTTCACAGTATGCAACTATCTTGATTCTAAGTTTAGAAGTCAGTTCTGTCATTAGCTTTAGTAACTAGAGTTATTTTAAATCTGTTGGAGGAACGCAGTCTGTTACATTTAACACAATCAAACATTGATTTTATTTGTATTTTATATGGACTTTATGCAATTGTTTTTTGTAAATTCCACAAAACAATTCTGTATTTTTAATTGACTTACAGCAAACACTGACAGATACAACAAAAACACACAACAGCAAACCAGTTTTCACAGAAAACAATATATTGATAATGCATGTTTTCATGAAGCTCTACAGAACATATACCTCAAGATCAAGACTTCTGGACCCATGAATCCATGTTCCCAGACATCACATGCTATCTTATCTGAAATAAAAGCAGACATCAAAACCATTCTCACTTATATTCTATATGTATACTATGTAACCCACTCTGTAAACTTCTTTATTAGTTTTAAGGTTATAATCAATTTGTCCATTCTATCCTTTGTTTTGAAAGTATAGTTACTCATTCCAAGTAACCAGAGAGAAGAAGCAACAACCTTCAAATAGTCCCACAAGTAATTGACACCTTAGAGGGCCAGTCAGGGGACAGTGGGGAATTAAATCAATAGATAACCATCACTCTTGAGAAACCAATTAGAAACTAATCATGCACCACCTAGCCCTGTCACACAATCTATAAGGCAATTTAAGAATTAGCCTTACTTCATTGAGGCCAATCAGAAAGCAATATCATTGATCACGCTGTGGGTTGTGCGAAGAATGAGTTAATAAGCAGCAACTTTCACAGACCAAGTTGTCCAGCAAGTGACTGCTGTCCACAGGGAAGCAGAGGTTATGGAGAGAACAGAGATCGAGTATCAACCTGCACACTCGGCTGAAACAGAAAGCGAGTGCCATAGTACGTTAGTCAAGCCATGCCTTAAATTTGACAAGTATCAATCTACAATTTATTAAAGATTTCCTGAGTTACTTCATCAAACTGCCTCCGATTGCCTATATGGTTAAAATCTCGAATGAACACAAGTAGAATTCAAGTTCAAATAATACCTCAAACTTGCTTTGCGTGGCTTGAATGTCACTTGCCATTTAACAGCCCAAGCTTGAATGTTGCATATCATTTGCTGCACATGGGTATGGATTTCTTCAGCATCTGAGGAATTTTAAATGGTGCTGAATATTGCGTATCATCTGTGAACATCCCCATTTCTGATCTCATAGATTCAAAGTCAATGTTAAAGACTGACAGGGTAACTCCTACCTGACTGTACACCACTGTGGTCCCATCTCTGGTGGCTCTATCCCACTGTTAGCACAGGACATACCTGGGGAGTGTGATGGTGTTTGGGACATAATTTGCCACGGAGGATGTTATGAGTGTAGCTATGTGAAGCTCTTGCAATTTAGGCATAAACCCTCAGATGTTAGTAAGGAGGACTTTGCAAGGGTGACAGGGTTAGGTGGGTCATTGTCATTTCCAGTGCCTAGGTCGAGACCAAATGCTCTTGTCATTACACTGTAACTTTGTAGTAGTTTGATATAACTGAGGCCACTTCGGAGGGTATTTAAGAGTCAACAACATTGCTGTGGGTCTGGAGTTACATGTGGACGAGACCAGATAAGGACTGCAGATTTCCTTCCCTAAAGGACGTAATAAACCAGCTGATTTAGAAAAATACAGAATCATTTTGTGGAAATTACAAAGGTAAAACAATTACTCAAAGTCTATATAAAAGACAAATGAACTGATAACTGACAATGGCTTCATGGTCTCCATTAGTGAGATGAGCTTTTAAATACAGATTACTAATGTAATTTCCATGGCCTGCTGTAGGGTGAGTTTGAAATCATGTTCCTAGGAACTCAGAGCCTTATCCTAGGCATCGGTTTACTTGTCGAGAGACTAAACAACTGCACCTCCCAATTAGAGACACAGTGAGTGCCAGTCTCTTATTCCCCTGTGTGAGGAACGAGATGCAAGTCCTTTCATTTTCCTCAGCTGACTGTCACACACACTCTATTTCCAGCAGGGAATCTAGATAGTGACTAGGAGCAGAAAATGTGGCTATTTTCTTTCCTCCGCCCAGAATCCCATCTTCCTGGGCATCGTCAGGGCAATGCAAAAGACACTGGATAAAAGCAAATTACTGCGGATGCTGGAATCGGAAACCAAGAGAGAAAATGCTGGAAAATCTCAGTAGGTCTGGCAGCATCTGTAAGGAGAGAAAAGAGCTGACGTTGAGTCCAGATGACCCTTTGTTAAAGCCCGTTGCAAAAGACAGTCAGGCTGAGTGTAAAATGGGTTATCAATTTGTGCTGGCGAAGTCTAGCTTTGCCTTTAGAAAATGTGTTTAATATAAAAACACACAGGAGAGATAGTAAATCAATGGAGATTTTGAAATTTCTCCTTATTTTCTAAAATTATTTGAAGAAAACACACTGATCAGGAAGTTCTAGAAGCTAAAGAAAATATTGCTCGAGTCTAGCTGATTCAAGGGTTCTGGTTTATCCTGGGAAATTAGACACAGTGCACTCACTCAGACTGCATATCCCAAATTCAGCTATCAGACACAGCACTGAACAAAATTATCAAATCCAAGCCCAGGCTCTGGGAAAGACCGAGGCCTTCAGGTGAAAAGTTTTCAGACAGTAAAAAATAATTTCAATAAATGTGTCTCTGCCCCTCCCAGATAATTACACCTCACCTTCTCATATTCAGCAATGACCCATCAACAAAACTCAGCCTGTAAATCAGAAGGGAAATGCTTCCAATAAACACACTCAATATCCAACACACAGCTCCAATCAAACAGCTCAGCACAAAGCACCGAGTAAACAGGTCTCTCAGCTGGATCTTCTCACACAGCATAAGGGGCATTTCCACACCTGATTCCCCAGGATAGTCAGACTGCCTGAACATTAGTGTGGATATTATCTGATGCAATTATTATAAATTCTGTTGCTTCATTTACTGTCTCTTCACATGTTTTTCAGTACATGCAAAGAAAAAAGGGAAAATGAGAATGAAGACACAAGGCCCAGGGAAGCAGGAGAGGAGTCACAAGAGGAGAAAGAACCAAGGGGATGGGCACAAATGGGAATGTGCTGAGGAAAAAGAAATGGAGATGAGAATGGGTGGGAAGATTGTGCCAATGCTTGGGTAGGAACTTTGAGGGAGTGATTCTGATCTGGGGAATGACTCTGTGCTCAGGGTGTGACCTGGGCTTGGGAATTGACTGTAAGTCAGAAATTGATACCATGGTAACCAAGTCTGGAAATAGAATAAGGAAAGTTTAACAGTGGGAGCAAGGGTGAGGGGGTGTTGGTGAGAATGGTGTGTGTATGTGTGTTGGGGGAAGAGGAGGGGGAAAGAGGGCAGGGTTGTGCTGCCTAGAGCAGTGGGCATTGCTCCTGTGAGTGGGCAGGGGCCATGCTGGTAAGAGTGGATGATATATTGTGTGCCAGTTGAGCCACCCAACTTCCAACCTGATTTCTGATAGAAGGTCATCTTGAGCTGAAAATTTAACTTAGCATCTGCAGAGTAAAACTATCTGACCAGCTGAGTATTTCCAGCATTGTTGGATTTCATTCTAGTTTTAAGTACAGAAACAGGCCATATAGGTCATCTATTTTCTCCTGGTGCTTATGCTCCACAGAAGCTTTCTCCCTTCCACTTTTATCTCACCCTATCACAGATCCTTGTATTCCTTTCTCCCTTATGTACCTGGCTTCCCATCAAAGCTATTCGCCTCAATCATTCCCTTGGGAGCAAGTTCCATATTCTAATAATTCTCTTGGGAAAGAAGCAGAGAACATCTGTACAAGGCATTGGTGAGGCCGCAGCTGGAATACTGTGTGCAGTTTTGGTCCCCTTACTTGCGAAAGGATATATTGGCCTTGGAGGGAGTGCAGAGAAGATTCACCAGGTTGATACCGGAGATGAGGGGTGTAGATTATGAAGAGAGATTGAGCAGATTAGGTTTGTACTCGTTGGAGTTTAGAAGACTGAGGGGTGATCTTATAGAGGCATATAAGATAATGAAGGGGCTGGATAGGGTAGAAGTGGAGAGATTCTTTCCATTTAGAAAGGAAACCAGAACTAGAGGGCACAGCCTCAAAATAAAGGGGGGTCAGTTTAGGACAGAGTTGAGGAGGAACTTCTTCTCTCAGAGGGTGGTGAATCTCTGGAATTCTCTGCCCGCTGAAGTGGTGGAGGCTACCTCGTTGAATATGTTTAAGTCACGGATGGATGGATTTCTGATCGGTAAGGGAATTAGGGGTTATGGGGAGCAGGCGGGTAGGTGGAACTGATTCACTTCAGATCAGCCATGATCTTATTGAATGGCGGGGCAGGCTCGAGGGGCTAGATGGCCTACTCCTGCTCCTATTTCTTATGCTTCTCCTGAATCCCTCATTGGATTTATTATTGACCATCTTATATTTCTGGTTATGGACTCGCCGACACAAATGGAAATATCTTCTCTCCATTTATCTCCAAATTCTTAATTTGAAAGTTCATCATTTTAAAGATTTCTATGATGTTCCCTCTCAGCCTTCTCTTTTCTAGGGAAAAAGTGTTAGCCTGTTCAGTCTTTACTGTTAGTTACAATCTCTCCATTCTCAATATCATCTTTATCAATTTTGTTCCCTTTCTATCCTTTTTCAATAAGTTGATCTGAACTGTGTACAGCTCTCCAAGTGTGGTCTAAACAAGGTTCTAAACAAGCTCAACATCACTTCTCTGCTTTTCAATTCTATTCCTCCAAAAATGGACCCTAGTTGTTGTTTGATTTTTTAAAATAAAATGTCCTTGTTGAGCTGGGGCAGTACAGTGGCTAGCACTGCTGCCTCAACGCCAGGGACCCGGGTTCAATTCCAGCCTCGGGTGACTGTCTGTGTGGAGTTTGCACATTCTCCCTGTGACTGCGTGGGTTTCCTCCCACAGCCCAAAGAAGTGTTGGGTTGATTGGCCATGATAAATTGTCCCTTAATGTCAGGAGATTAGGACTGTAAATATGTGGGGTTACAGGGATGGAACCTGGGTGGAATTGTTGTCGGTGCAGGCTCAATGGGCCAAATGGCCTCCTTCTGCATTGTAGATTCTATGAACTGCATTGCTCGTTTTAATGACTGACAAATCTGTAGTTCTGCCCTTGCATAACTTGTAAATATGACCTTTCGTCCTCCCTAACCTCTCCAATTGAAATAATTTGTCCACATGAAGTCATGAAGACAATGTTATTTTGAAAGCTCCATCAAATGAGCCCATAGTCTATATTTCCAACATTCGAATCCAATGGGGCAAAATCCTGTGAATGCTGGAAATCTGATAGAGATTCAGAAAATCCTCAGGTCAGGAAACATCTGTGGAGAGAGAAGCAACAACTCTGCAACCTTTGACATAACCAACCACACTATCCTCCTTAGGCAACTCTTCTCTGTCCTCCTCAGTTGTATACAGAGAATCTCTTGCAATGGTGAATCTTCCCACCGCCATCACTCTGGTTCCTACCAAGGGTCAGTTTCTGCTTTTCAATTTGATTCAGCCATTTGGGCTCGCGCTTCCTCACATTCCAACTCCCGAACGCTGGGCGCCAACCGCCGCTGCGCGCGGCAGAACTACAACTCCCATCAGGCACCGCAGGCTGGCTCTCTCCCGATTCCATACTGCCGGTCCTCACCGCGCAGGCCCCCAGGACATATGCAGCATGGGTAACAAAGTTCTGCAAGAAGTCTCACAACACCAGGTTAAAGTCCAACAGGTTTAGTTGGTAGCACAAGCCACAAGCTTTCGGAGCACTGCCCCTTCTTCAAGTGAGTGGGAGTTGTGTTCACAAACAGGGAGATGTGTATTGTTTCCAGCCGGGACAGTTAGTGAGATTTTGCAAGCCCAGGCAAGTCGTGGGGGTTACAAATAGTGTGACATGAACCCAAGATCCCAGTTGAGGCCGTCCTCATGTGTGCGAAACTTGGCTATCAGTTTCTGCTCAGCGATTCTGCGTTGTCGTGTGTCGCGAAGGCCGCCTTGGAGAACGTTTACCCGAAGATCAAAGGCTGAATGCCCGTGACTGCTGAAGTGTTCTCCAATAGGAAGAGAACACTCCTGCCTGGTGATTGTCGAGCGGTGTTCATTCATCCGTTGTTGTAGCGTCTGCATGGTCTCCCCAATGTACCATGCCTCGGGACATCCTTTCCTGCAGCGTGTCAGGTAGACAATGTTGGCCGAGTTGCAAGAGTATGTACCGTGTACCTGGTGGATGGTGTTCTCATGTGATCTCTTTAACCTGTGCTTAACCCTCTCTCCACTCACATTGTCTGTACCTTTAAGACTTGATTACCTGTAAAGACTCGTATTCCAACTATTATCTTGTAAATTGAGTTTGTGTCTATATATGCCCTGTTTGTGAACACAACTCCCACTCACCTGATGAAGGGGCAGCGCTCTGAAAGCTTGTGGCTTGTGCTACCAAATAAACCTGTTGGACTTTAACCTGGTGTTGTGAGATTTCTTACTGTGCTGGCCCCAGTCCAATGCTGGCATCTCCACATAATGAGGTTCCGACAGATGAGAGTCTGTGAAGGTACTCTTCCGCCTCTTCCCTGGTAGGCTGCGAGAGCCGTCAATCAGAGCACTGAGCTGTTTGATTGGAGGATATTGAGTGTTTATTGGAAGCATTTCAGTGCAGAAAAGATTTACTAGGATGCAACTGAGGCTTGATGGTTTGAGCTATAAGGAGAGGCTGGATAGACTGGGACATTTTTCCCTGGAGTGTAGAACTCTTAGGGGTGATCTTACAGAGGTCTATAAAATAATGAGGGGCATAGATAAGGTAGATAGTCAACATATCTTCCCAAAGGTAGGGGAATCTAAAACTAGAGGGCATAGATTTAAGGGGACAGATATACAAAAGGGTCCAGAGGGGCAATTTTTTCCATACAGAGGGTGGTGATGTCTGGTACGAGCTGCCAGAGGTATTAGTAGAGGTGGGTACAATTTTGTCTTTTAAAAAGTATTTAGATAGTTACATTGGTAAGATGGGTATAGAGGGATATGGGCCAAATGCGGGTAATTGAGACCAGCGTCGAGGTTTAAAAAAAAAGGGCGGCATGGACAAGTTGGGCCAAAGGGCCTGTTTCCATGCTGTAAACCTCTATGACTCTACGACTCTATAAATGGCAGATGGAATTTAATCCGCATTAATGCGAGATGATGCATTTTAGTAGATCCAATCCAGGTGGTAGCTATAAAATAAATGGCAGAACCATCAGGAGCATAGACACACAGAGAGATCTGGAAATACAGGTCCACAGATCCTTAAAAGTGGCAGCACAGGTAGAAAAGGTGGTGAAGAAAGCATATGGCATGATTGCCTTCATCAAACAGGGCATCTAGTACAAAAGTTGGCAAATTATGTTACAGTTGTATAAAACGTTGGTAAGGCCAGATTTGGAATACTGTGTCCAATTCTGTTCACCACGCTACCAGAAGGGGCGGCACGGTAGCACAGTGGTTAGCACTGCTGCTTCACAGCTCCAGGGACCTGGGTTCGATTCCCGGCTTGGGTCACTGTCTGTGTGGAGTTTGCACATTCTCCTCGTGTCTGCGTGGGTTTCCTCCGGGTGCTCCGGTTTCCTCCCACAGTCCAAAGATGTGCGGGTTAGGTTGATTGGCCATGGCAAAAAAATTGCCCCTTAGTGTCCTGAGGTGAGTAGGTTAGAGGGATTAGTGGGTAAAATATGTAGGGATATGGGGGTAGGGCCTGGGTGGGATTGTCGTCGGTGCAGACTCGATGGGCCGAATGGCCTCTTTCTGTACTGTAGGGTTTCTATGATTTCTATGACATGGAGGTTTTGGAGAAAAGGTTTACCAGGATGTTACCTGGTATGGAGTGTATTAGCTATGAGGAGAGATTGAATGAACTGGATTGAACTCCCTGGAAGGACAGAGGCTAAGGGGCGACCTGATTGAAGTTTAGAAAATTATGAGGGGTAATGATAGGGCGAACAGTTGGAAGCTTTTTCCCCAGAGCAGAAATGACAATTGCAAGGTGGCATAAGTTCAAGATAAGGGTGGAAATGTTCAGTGGAGATGTGCGGGGCAAGGTTTTTTTTTTAACACAGAGGGTGGTGTGGGCTGGAAGGCTCTGCCAAGGGAGGTGGTTGAGACAGATATGTTGGCAACATTTAAGACTTATCTGAATAGACACATGAACAGATGGGGAAATAGAGGGATATAAGCAGTTGGTCTAGATAGGACATCTCTGGCAGCTTGTTCCATGATGTGGAGATGCTGGCATTGGACTGGGGTAAACACAGTAAGAGTTTTAACAACACCAGGTTGAAGTCCAACAGGTTTATTTGGTACACTGACGAAGGAGCAGCGCTCCGAAAGCTAATGGCATTTGCTACCAAATAAACCTGTTGGACTTTAACCTGGTGGTGTTAAAACTCTTACTAGCTTGTTCCAGCCACTCACCACCCTCTAGTTTTGGACTCCCCCTACCCTTGGGAAAAGATTGACTATCTAGCTGATTTATGCCCCTCATTATTTTATAGACCTCCATAAGATCGCACCTTAGCCTCCTATACTCCAGAGAAAAAGTCCCAGTCTATCCAGTCTTTCCTTATAACTCAAACCATCAAGTCCCGGTAGCATCCTAGTAAATCTCTTCTGCACTTTTCTAGTTTACTAATAACTAGAAAGAGTGCAGAAGAGATTTACTAGGATGCTATAATATAATATCCTTATTGTTAAACCAGGACCAGAATAGGGTGACCAGAACTGTACACAGTATTCCAAATGTGGCCTTACCAATGTCTTGTACAACTTCAACAAGAATCCGAACTCCTGTATTCAATGTATTGACCAATGAAACCAAGCATGCTGAATGCCTTCTTCACCACTCTGTCCACCTGTGACTCCATTTTCAAGGAGCTATGAACATATACCCCTAGATCTCTTTGTTCTCTAACTCTCCCCAACACCCTACCATTAACTGAGTAAGTTCTGCCCTGGTTCAGTCTACCAAAATGAATCATCTCGCATTTGTCTAAATTAAACTCCATCTGCCATTCGTCAGCCCACTGGCCCAATTGATCAAGATCCCATTGCAATTGGAGATAACTTTCTTCACTGTCCACTACGCCACCAATCTTAGTGTCATCTGCAAACTTACTAACCATGCCCCCTATATTCTCATCCAAATCATTAACATAAATGACAAATAACAGTGGACCCAGCACTGATCCCTGAGGTGCACCGCTGGTCACAGGCCTCCAATTTGAAAAACTATTCTCTACAACCACCCTCTGGATTCTGTCAAGAAGCCAATTTTGTATCCATTTAGATACCTCACCCTGGATCCCATGAGATTTAAGCTTATGCAACAACCTACCATGCGGTACCTTGTCAAAGGCCTTGCTAAAGTCCAACATCAACTGCACGGCCCTCATCTACCGTCTTGGTTACCCCTTCGAAAAACTCAATCAAATTTGTGAGACATGATTTTCCACTCACAAAACCATGCTGACTGTCCGTGATCAGTCCTTGCGTCTCTAAATGCCTGTAGATCCTGGCCCAAAATACCTTCCAACAATTTACCCACCACAGATGTGAGGCTCACTGGCCTGTAGTTCCCAGGCTTTTCCCTGCAGCCCTACTGCTTTGGGCCCCACCACCCTGCCAAACTAGTTTAAACCAGGATATTAGTCCCCCTCCAGTTCAGGTGTAACCCGTCCCTCTTGAACAGGTCACCGCTTCCCCAGAAGAGATCCCAATGATCCACAAATCTCAATCCCTGCCCTGAGCCAGCTCTCAAGCCACGCATTCATCTGCCGAATCTTCCTATTCCTACTCTCACTAGCACGTGGCACCAGTGGTAGTCCAAAGATTACTACCTTCGACCTCCTTTCCTTTAGCTGTCTGCCTAACTCTCTATATTCACACTTCAGGACCTCATCCCTTGTCCTACCTATATCATTGGTACCAATGTGTACAACGACCTCTGGCTGCTCACCCTCCCCCTTAAGAATGTCCTGCAACCGTTCAGAGACGTCCTTGACCCTGGCACCAGGGAGGCAACACACCATCCTGGAGTCTCAATTGCGGCCACAGAAACGCCTGTCTGTGCCTCTAACTAGCGAGTCCCCTATTACTACTGCTCCACCCAATTTTCCAGCCTATATCCTGCTGTATTCTCTGACAATCTTCATCGCTATGAAGACTATTGGCAACTCCGCCAATCTTAGTATCATCTGCAAACTTACTAATCAGATCAGCTACGTTTTCTTCCAAGTCACTGATATATATTACAAACAGCAGAGGTCCCTGTGGAACATTACTGGTGACAGATCTCCATCAGAAAAATCACCCTTCTACCGCTACCCTCTGTCTTTTATGGCCAAGCCAGTTCTGAATCCATTTAGCTAATTCACTCCTGATCCCATGAGGTTTAATCTTTTGCCATGAGGGATCTTGTCAAATGCCTTACTAAAGTCCATGTAGACAACATCCATCACCCTTCCCTCATCAATCATTTTTGTCACCTCCTCAAAAAACTCAATTAGTGAGACATGATCTCCCTTGCACAAAACCATGCTGTCTGCCGCTAACAAGACCATTCAGTTCCAAAATGTGTATAGATTCTATCTCTAAGAATCTTCTCCAACAATTTCACTATCGACGTCAAGCTCACTGGTCTATAATTACCTGTGTTATCCTTGAAAGATGTGCTGGTTAGGTGCATTGACCCGAACAGGCGCCAGACTGTGGCGACTAGGGGAATTTCACAGTAACTTCATTGCAGTGTTAATGTAAGCCTCACTTGTGACTAATAAATAAATGAACTTTAAACTTTCTTACCCTTCTTATATAATGGGACAACATTGGCTATCCCCCAATCCTCTGGGACCCCACCCAACGAGGAAACAAAGATTTGTCTCCCTCAGTTATCTGGGACAGAAGCCATCTGGCCCTGGGGATTTGTCTACCTTAATGCTTTTTAAATTCACCTAACAGTTCCTCCCATGTAATGATGACTTGTTCTAAAGGGTTTACACACTCCTCCGAGATACCATCAATCGCCGTGTCCCTCTCCTTTGTGAATACCGATGCAAAGTACTCATTAAGGATCTCACCCACTTCCTTTGGTTCTACACATAATTTCCCTCCTTTGTCCTTGAGTGGACCAACTCTTTCTCTAGCTACCCTCTTGTTCCTCATATTAGGTATAAAATGCCTTGGGATTCTCCTTAATCCTGTCTGCCAAGGACATTTCGTGACCCCTTTTTGCCCCCCAACTCCGTGTTTGAGCTCTTTTCTACTTTCCCTGTGTTCTTCAAATACTTCATCAGTTTTTAGTTGCCTAGACCACATGTATGCATCCTTTATCTTTCTGACTAGACTTACAATTTCCCTGGTCATCCACGGTTCCTGAATCCTGCCTTTCTTGTCTTTCCTTTTCATAGGCACGTGCCTGTCCTGCACTCTGATCAACTGCTCCTTAAAAGACTTCCACATGCCAAATGTCGATTTACCCTCAAACAGCCTCTCCCAAACAAGAGCCACCAACTCCTGCCTCTGCGGGCGGCACGGTAGCACAGTGGTTAGCACTGCTGCTTCACAGCTCCAGGGACTTGGGTTCGATTCCCGGCTTGGGTCACTGTCTGTGTGGAGTTTGCACATTCTCCTCGTGTCTGTGTGGGTTTCCTCCGGGTGCTCCGGTTTCCTCCCACAGTCCAAAGATGTGCGGGTTAGGTTGATTGGCCATGCTAAAAAAATTGCCCCTTAGTGTCCTGAGATGTGTAGGTTAGAGGGATTAGTGGGTAAAATATGTAGGGATATGGGGGTAGGGCCTGGGTGGGATTGTGATCGGTGCAGACTCAATGGGCCGAATGGCCTCTTTCTGCACTGTAGGGATTCTATGATTTCTATGATTTCATAATCTGGTTGTAGTTAGCCTTCTCCCAATTTGATTTGAGTTATTATTGTCACATGTATAAACATACAGTGAAAAGTATTGTTTCTTGCACGCTATACAGACAAAGCACACTATTCATAGAGAAGGAAACGAGAGAGTGCAGAATATAGTGTTACAATCATAGCTAGGGTGTAGAGAAAGATCTTAATGCAAGGTAGGTCCATTCAAAGGTCTGACGGCAGCAGGGAAGAAGCAGTTGAGTCTGTTGGTATGTGACCTCAGACTTTTGTATCTTTTCCTGACAGAAGAAGATGGAAGAGAGAATGTCCGGGATGCGTGGGGTCCTTAATATGCTGGCTACTTTGCCGAGGCAGCAGCAAGTGTAGACAGAGTCAATGGATGGGAGGCTGGTTTGCATGATGGATTGGGCTACATTCACAACCTTTTGTAGTTCCTTGCGGTCTTGGGCAGAGCAGGAGCCATACCAAGCTGTGATACAACGAGAAAGAATGCTTTCTATGGTGCATCTGTAAAAGTTGGTGAGAGTCGTAGCTGACATGCCAAATTTCCTTCGTCTCCTGAAGAAGTAGAGGTGTTGATGGGCTTTCTTAACTATAGTGTCAGCATGGGGAGGATCAGGACAGGTTGCTGGTGATCTGGACACCTAAAAACTTGTAGCTCTCGATCCTTTCCACTTCGCCCCATTGATGTAGACAGGGATGTGTTCGCCTTTACGCTTCCTGAAGTTGATGACAATCTCCTTCGTTTTGACGACATTGAGGGAGAGATTATTGTTGCCGCACCAGTTCACCAGATTCTCTATCTCATTCCTGTACTCCGTCTCATCATTGTTTGCGATCCGACCCACAATGGTGATGTCATCAGCAAACTTGAAAATCGCATTGCAGGGGAATTTGGCCACACAGTCATAGGTTTGGGGATTGGCTATCCAACAGGAAGCAGAGAGTTGGAATAAATGGGTGCTTTTCTGGTTGGCAGATGGTGACTAGTGGCGTGCCGCAGGGATCGGTACTGGGGCCTCAACTGTTTACTATTTACATAGATGATCTGGAGGAGGGGACTGAGTGTAGGGTAACAAAGTTTGCTGACGACACGAAGATAAGTGGGAAAGTGAATTGCGTGGAGGAAGCGGAAGGTCTGCAGAGAGATTTGAAAAGGCTGAGTGAGTGGGCGAGGATCTGGTAGATGGAGTATAACGTTGGCAAATGCGAGGTTATTCACTTTGGAAGAAATAATAGCAAATTGGATTATTATTTAAATGGAAAAAAATTACAACATGCTACTGTGCAAAGGGACCTGGGGGTCCTTGTGCAGGAGTCGCAAAAACTCAGTCTGCAAATACAACAGGTGATCAAGAAGGCAAATGGGATGTTGGCATTTATCGCGAGGGGGAGAGAATATAAAAGCAGAGAAGTCTTGCTGCATCTGTACAGGGCATTGGTGAGGCCACAGCTGGAATACTGTGTGCAGTTTTGGTCCCCTTACTTGCGAAAGGATATATTGGCCTTGGAGGGAGTGCAGAGAAGGTTCACCAGGTTGATACCAGAGATGAGGGGTGTAGATTATGAGGAGAGATTGAGCAGATTGGGTTTGTACTCGTTGGAATTTAGAAGGCTGAGGGGGGATCTTATAGAGACCTATAAGATAATGAAGGGGCTGGATAGGGTATAAGTGGAGAGATTCTTTCCACTTAGAAAGGAAATCAGAACTAGAGGGCACAGCCTCAAAATAAAGGGGGGTCAGTTTAGGACAGAGTTGAGGAGAAACGTCTTCTCTCAGAGGGTGGTGAATCTCTGGAATTCTCTGCCCACTGAAGTGGTGGAGGCTACCTCGTTGAATATGTTTAAGTCACAGATAGATGAATTTCTGATCGGTAAGGGAATTAACGGTTATGGGGAGCAGGCGGGTAAGTGGAACTGATTCACTTCAGATCAGCCATGATCTTATTGAATGACGGGGCAGGCTCGAGGGGCTAGATGGCTTACTCCTGCTCCTATTTCTTATGTTCTTATGGGAGGCTGGAATTGATTCGTGCCATGACTCGCCTTTCGAAGCATTTCATAATGATGGATGTCAGAGCCACCTGCCGATAGTCATTAAGGCACGCTGCTTGGTTTTTCTTAGGTACTGAGATGATGGTCGTCTTCATGAAGCAGATAGAGACCTCAGGTTGTCGTACAGAGAAGTTGAAAATGTCTGAATACCCCCGCCAGCTGATCCATGCAGGATCTGCGTGCTTGTCCGGGTACCCCATCCGGGCCAGTCGCTTTCTGTGGGTTGACCTTTGAGAAAGCTGCTCTGACATCTGCAGTGGAGACCTCAGATACAGGTTCATCCAGGGTGGAGGGCATGCTCTCGCTGACCTCTTGCTCAAAACGGGCGTAGAATGCATTGAGCTCATCAGGGAGGGGTGCGTTGGAGCCGGCAATTTTACATGCCTTCATCTTGTAGCCTGTTATGTCTTGCAGACCTTGCCTTAATCATCAGGGGGTTGGTGTGGCTAGCCTGGGACTCTAGTTTGGTCCGATATATTCTCTTTCGGCATCTTTGATGGATCTCCTTAAATTGTATCTGGCCAGGAATTTAGCACCTTAACCGGAGGACAACACTTGTCCTTTTCCACGAGTATCCAAAAGCTTACGAAATTGTGGTCACTGTTCACCACATGTTTCCCCCACTGCAACTTTGATGACCTGGCCAGGTTCATTCCCCAGTAATAGGTGCAGTAAAGCCCCCTCTCTAGTCGGACTATCCACATATTGTTCCAAAATACCTTCCTTGACATACTTAACAAATTCCTCACCATCCGGACCCCTCGCCCTCAGGGATTTCCAGTCAATATGAGGAAAATTAACGCCTCCCACGGCAACAACCCTATTATTTCTACATCTGTCCAGAAGCTGCATACATATCCATTCTTCTGGGCTGTTGAGAGACCTGTCGTACACCCCAATCATAGTGACTGCCCCCTTCCTGTTTCTGAGCTTTACCCACAGTGTCTCATTACATGATTCTTCCAAGGTGCCCTCCGTCTGTACAGCTGTAATATGTTCTCTAAGCAGTATTGCAACTCTTTTACCCTCCCCTCTGTCTCACCTAAAACACTTATATCCCGGAATATTTAGCTGCCACTCCTGTCTGTCTTTTAACCAAGTCTCTGTTATCGCAACCACATCCAAGTTCCACGCAAGAATCAAGGCTCTAAATTCATAGCTGTCTTACCTGCTATAGTAAGAAGTCTCACAACACCAGGTTAAAGTCCAACAGGTTTATTTGGTAGCAAATACCATAAGCTTTCGGAGCACAGCTCCTTCAGGAGCTGCTTACCCCAGTCCAACGCCGGCATCTCCACATCATGATTACCTGCTATACTCATTGCATTGAAGCAGACGCACTCCAGACCTCTGGGCCCACTGAGTTCAACCTCCCCCAGCCTGCTTTTCCACTTAGTCAGCCTGCCTTGGTACCATGCTGATCCCAAGTCTCTACACTTGCTGGCCTACTCTTCTGATTCCCAACCCCCTACCATATTAGTTGAAACCCACCCAAACCATACTAGCAAACCTCCCAGCCTGGATATTGATGCCCCTCCAGTTCAGGTGCGACCCGTCCTTCTTGTACATTGGGAAGACATCCCAATGATCCAAAAAACTGAAACCCTCCCTCCTGCACCAGTTCTTTAGCCACGTATTCAGCTGCACTATCCCCCTGTTCCTAGCCTCACTCGCACGTGGCATGGGGAGTAAACGTGAGATTACTACCCGAGAGGTCCTGCTTTTTAATCTTCTACCTAACTCCCTAAATTGCCGTTGCAGGACCTCATACTCTTTCTACCTATGTCATTCATGCCAAGTTGGACAATGACATCTGTCTGATTTCCCTCCCGTTTTAGGATGCTTTGTACACGCTCAGAGACATCCAGGACCCTGGCACCAGGGAGACAGACTATCATCCTGGAGTCCCTTTCGCAAACACAGAAGCGACTATCTGTGCCCCTGACTATTGAATCCCCGACCACTATTGCTTTGCGACGCTTTTTATCCCCCATCGTGCAGCAGAGCATACACCCAATTGGTCCATGCTGTTATTCTTTCCTGACATGAGCCAGCTCTCACCCCTCTTCATTTCACCTTATCAGCAAATTCTTCTGTTCCTTTCTCTCTCATTCACTTATCTAGTTTGCCCTGAAAGGCATCTCTATTATTTACCTTGACCACTCCATGTTGTAAAACTGCATTTAATACATTTAGGAATTTGTGGAATTGAATCAAAATGAAAACTTTCAGGTTGTCCTAAAATCCCAAATATTGTCTTTCAGGGAAGAAAACCTGCCACAGCTGGTCTGGTCTACATGCAAACTCCAGTCCCACATAATATGGTTGACTCTGAACTGGCCGCTGAAGTTGCCCAACAAACAAACAATGAGAAACAATCGCTACAAAGTCCAATAATAAGAGGAAACTCAGGTAGATCTCATTAATCCTGTCAGTGTGTCAGAATAAGATTAAGGTGATCACAGCCCAGTGAAATCTATAACGTCTCTCCTGCCAAGGTCTAAGGACAAGTACCCAAGTGGGGAGAGCTGCCCCAGACTAGTCAAATAGCAGGAATACCCACTGAATCACATAAATTTGGAAACATTCCAGATTCCTCCCTCGCAATCCCAGGGAATGTCCCATCTCATTGGCAGCTGGGAAAGTCCTCAAAATTGACTCCATGGAGTTTCATAGCTTCAGGTCAAACAAGTTCAAGGAAAACCACCACTCCCCTCCCAACTAATGAACGAGTACTTTACCATGTTCGTCATCACTGGGGGAGTAGAATAAGGAAATCTCTCAAAACTGGAGTATCCATGAGGCAGAATGAGCCATCAGCAGCAGTAGGATTGTATTCCAACACAATCTCACAGCCTGTATTCCATGATCATCATCAAACCAGTAGATGGAGATGCTGAGATCAGCAGACAGCAGAGCACATTTTGTTGAAAATTGTGGACAAGCAGTTCAGTAACAGGAGACGGCAGCTCCATCAACACCTCTATTCTCAACCATGTTGGTCCCCAGAATCCAAATCTCAGGAACCAAGGACGAGGTGGATTTTGGAAGTCTCAAGTTGGGGAAGCCCAGAGAGTTGTGGGTATCAGTGGAAAGGCCAGTGGGGGCTGGAGGACCTACAGGGACCAAAAGTTCTGCAGGGTGAAGAGGGTAATGGGGATGCCCAATGGTAACATGGGGCAGCTGATGGAGACAACTTCACCTTGCTGCCCTTGGCTTGAACATTGTTTAATCCCAGACACCACCCCCTTCCACATTCCCTGAACTCCTCCCGCCAGTCTGAAAATTGAGGCTGTGTGGGAAGAAACCTTAACGTGATCAATAATTAGCCACTTAAAGGCCTCACTTGAGACAACAGCCTAGGCAAGGCTTTGTTTGTCCAAGCACAAAATTGTGGAGATTGAGGTAGGGAGGAGCCTGGGGGGGAAGGCCATCCAAGAAATTTTACTGTTATCACACCTCCCGCTCTCCCCTACCTACAAATCCATAGGCAAATGAAAATAAAACTGCCATGGAAATTCAAATTTATTTTTAAAGTTATCAGTCTCAACCAACACCACTAAAAAACAGATTATCTGGTCATTATCACATTAATGTTTGTGGGATCTTGCTGCGCACATTGACCGCCACATTTCCTACAACAGTGACCAACACAAGCATAAAATTGACCATTCACAGTCCACAGGATAATAACCAGCTCCCAACACACACACAATTCAACAATCGGAAAATAGTAAGGATCCTCAGACACTCTGCACTTCACAGATAATTTACACCTCACCTTCTCATATTCAGTAATGACCCATCAACAAAACTCAATATAGTTTACCATCTGAATGAACCTTGCTCCATCACTCACCATCTCCTCACTTGGTTTTCAGTCCCTACAGGAAGTGAAGCAGCTGTGAAAGAGGAAGAGGAGGGAATGGGCAGAGTGGGTGGGCTCTCTGATTGATGTCTCTCACAGCCAATCCTAATATTTCTGGAGTTACATGAGTTTCCTGAAGCTTGGGAAACTGACCGGTGAAACGGAGGCGACTTTGAGCAGCAGATCAGGTGGGGATTTAAACTTGTCATTGTCCAATCTGAATAAAACCTCACTTATTGCAGCTGCTGTCTCAGTTCCCCTAGTAAATGTTTGACAGAGGTTTCTAGTGTGAGAATAACATTCTCCATCCTCAGAGACGCTCAACATCAGTGGGATGTGTAATCTCGGATGTGTTTGGCAGCAGATCAAAAAAGGAAGACCCGCAGCATCCAAGGCAGCGATGCTGTGCAGTGGTGGGATCAGCACATTGTATAGGAGAGAGAGGAGGTATGAGAGGAGTTCAGAGGAGGAATGGTCATGCGGGAAAGGGGCACGAGGGTTCTGGAACAAGGGGGGCACGGGGAGAGGAACAGAGAAGAGACTGGGTGGTGAGATTGTGTCAATGTTTGTGTCGTCACTCTGACTCAGTGGCACAACTACAATTCCCCACCGCGGGCTGGCTCACCCCCGATTCAATACTGCCGGGCCCACATGCAGTATGGGTAATGTAGTTCCAACCAGGTGAGAATCTGTCCCAAAAGTGGCTGCGCAGAACTAAGGCGCAACAGATTTAGTTGGGAGCACAAGCCACAAGCTTTCGGAGCACTGCCCTTTGATGAAGGTCATGATATGGAGATGCCCACTATCTGTAACTCCCACAACTTGCCTGGACTTGCAAAGTCTCACGAGTTGTCCTGTCTGGAGTCAATACACATCTCTTTAACCTGTGCTAATGCTCTCTCCACTCACATTGTCTGTACCTTTAAGACTTGATTAGCTGTAAATACTCGCATTCCAATCATTATTCATTATTCTGTAAATTGAGTTTGTGTTTTTATATGCCCTGTTTGCTGTGTATGAGCAGATCTCCCACTCACCTGACAAAGGAGCAGCGCTCCGAAAGCTAGTGGTATTCGCTACCAAATAAACCTGTTGGACTTAAACCTGGTGTTGTTAGATTCCTTACTTTGATGAAGGAGCAGTGCTCCGAAAGCTTGTGGCTTGTGCTACCAAATAAACCTGTTGGACTTTAACCTGGTGTTGTGAGACTTCTTACTGTGTTTACCCCAGTCCAACGCCGGCATCTCTACATCAGAACTAAGGCGCACAGATTCAGTAATGCCCCCCACCTCCAAAATCTGCGGAGCTGTGCAGTGACTGACATATCGCTTGTGGTGATGCTACTATTTTCCTTCTCGCTGATTGCGTGTGAGAGCTGTCAATCAGAGCGCTGAGCTGTTTGATTGGAGCTGTGTGTTGGATATTGAGTGTGTTTATTGGAAGCATTTCCCTTCTGATTTACTGGCTGAATTCTGTTGATGGGTCATTACTGAATATGAGAAGGTGAGGTGTAATTATCTGGAAGGGGCAGAGACACATTTATTAAAATATCTTTAAATGCCTTCTTTAAAGATTTTACCTGAAGGCCTCGGCCTTTCCCAAAAGCCTGGGCTCGGATTTGATAGTTTTGCCCAGTGCTGTGTCTGATAGCTGAATTTGGGATGTGCAGTCTGAGTGAGTGCAGTGTATCTAATTTCCCAGGATAAACCAGAACCCTTCAATCAGCTACATTGAAACAATATTTTCCTCAGCTTCTAGTACCTCTTGCCCACTGGTTTTCCCAAATTATTTGAAGGAAACAAAGGGGCGAAATTTCAAAGTCTCCATTGAATTAACATTTCTCCTGAGTGTTTTTATATTAAACACATACTCTAAGGGAATCAAAGAACAAAGAAAATTACAGCACAGGAACAGGCCGTTCGGCCCTCCAAGCCTGCACCGACCATGCTGCCTGACTTAACTAAAACCCCCTACCCTTCCGGGGACCATATCCCTCTATTCCCATCCTATTCATGTACTTGTCAAGACGCCCCTTAAAAGTCACCACCGTATCCGCTTCCACTGCCTCCCCCAGCAACGGGTTCCAGGCATCCACTACTCTCTGTGTAAAAAATCTGCCTCGTACATCTTTAAACTTTGCCCCTCGCACCTTAAACCTATGCCCCCTAGTAATTGACTCTTCCACCCTGGGAAAAACCTTCTGACTATCCACGCCTCTCATAATTTTGTAGACTTCTATCAGGTCTCCCCTCAACCTCCGTCGCTCCAGTGAGAACAAACCAAGTTTCTCCAACCTCTCCTCATAGCTAATGCCCTCCATACCAGGCAACATCCTGGTAAATCTTTTCTGTCCCCTCTCCAAAGCCTCCACATCCTTCTGGTAGTGTGGCGACAAGAATTGAACACTATATTCCAAGTGCGGCCTAACTAAGGTTCTATAAAGCAGCATGACTTGCCAATTTTTAAACTCAATACCCCGGCCGATGAAGGCAAGCATGCCGGATGCCTTCTTGACTACCTTTCCCACCTGAGTGTGACAGCAAGTGTCTGAGAGTTTTGGGAGACAATGTGCAAGTCAGTGTATGTGCGTTTGAGAGAGAATGTGAAAGCGTGAGAGAATATGCGTGAGAGAGAGTGTCTGTGGAATTTTCCCATCCAGCCTGCCATGGAAATCGTAGCGGGCAAGGACGGATCATTGGGCGGGAGTTTCTGGTCTTGGGGTGAGTGCGGCTGGAAAATCCAGCCCTGTGTGTGAGTGAGTGACAGTGTGTGTGTGTGTGTCAGTGAAGGAGAATGAGAATGCAAAACTGAGTCCTGGGGAGAAGTGGTGCTTGCCCTGAGCCACTCTGCATTGGTTTCACTGACCTGTCCCCATTCTCTGTGTTCTTCAGCCTCATTTTTATCTCCATACAATATCATCCCAACAGATAGTTCCCCAGAGGTGGCAGATTAAAAGGAATTAAACAGTGTCGGGTTCATAACTACTTTATATGGTTAGCTAGTCTCAGCACCAAAGTGATGCTTTCTCACAGAAAATCAACTGCCAATTAAATACTTGGTAACAAGGCCCATAACACTCATGTGATTGAATGGTTTAGTTTGATCCCCTGATCATTCCAAAATCCTTTGAACAGCCTGTGATAGTTGGATATGAATACTTAATCCTAGCAATGTTCAGAATGGTGCAGAAACTCTGCATTTAACAACATTGCACCTTCGGCTCAACATGAAAGGGACATTTGCATTTATATAGTGCCTTGCATGACTTCAGGATGTCCCAAAGTGATCTACAGCCACTGATGTGCCTTTGAAGGACATTCATTGTTGTAATGCAGGAAACACAGCAGTCAATTTGCACACAGCAAGATCCCAGAGAAAAATACTGACCTACCTCCCGAGACCCTCAACCCACGCACTGCCCCCATGTGCTAAGGATTAAATAATCTGTTATAGTGAATGTTTGAGGGTAAGTAGAACACCCTGTTCTTCAAATTGGGCCATTTGGCCCAACCAGTCTGTGCTGGTGAATATGTTCCACTCAAGCCTTCTTCCATCTTTCCTCTTCTAAATCTACCATGCTATTCAATATTCACTGTCAGTCCGTTCCTGATGTGTAACCTGTAGCTTCACTGTGGTGCCTTGGATATGTTTACATCTCCCCGAGAGAGAGAAAGGGAGCCTCAGTTCGAAGGCTCCACTGGAAACAGTGCCGCTGGCAGGATGGCATGCCTTACCCATTGCTGCTTTGAGCTTAGCCTGCTGGGCTGAAGCTCTTCCCTCAGTCCAATGCTGGCATCTGCACATCTGAAGCTTCCAGACATGGACTTGAGCCCACCAATCTTTGATCAGTGTGAGTACTAGCCACTGGGCCCCAGCTAACACCACACAGTCTACAAAAACAAATAGTTTATCCGCCTGCTGTGTGTATTCTCCACACTCCGAGGAGTCAGCTTACTGAAACTTACTGTAATACCATGTGTTAAACTTTAGAAAGAAATGAAAACAGGTGGACATTGGATTAGATATTGAGACCCCAATACGCTGCCTCACACAAGAGGAGCCAGTGAGCTGAGGAAATTATTCACTCCCATTGGTGAGGTTTGATGGCAGCCTGTTGTCAGTGGGAACTTCAGGTATCAGTGTGTTTTCTAGATTAATGCCAAGGTACTCACTGTTGGAACATGTCAAGAATAAATAGCTTTGTTCCAAGTTCCCATCTGGAAGGATTCCAATTATTTACTTTTATAAATTCATGGAATTCTAAAATGGTTCCAAGATCCTCCGGACACCCAGTGATGCACGCAGGTTTAATCTCACATTGGTCAAACAAAGCCACCATTCTGCATCCAGGCAGAGTCGACTGTGAGCACAATATCTCGCACCATTGGCTTCCTTTCAGCTGACGTGAAGGGGGCGATTCTCCCAAAAGTGTTGAATTGGTGGGTTCTTCCAGTGCCGCTTCAGATCTGAATCTCCCCACTCTGTGCACTGCAGAGGTCACAATCATGAATATCATTAAAACCCCGGAGGTTATTCGCACCAGAGTCTGACAGCTCCGGAACTCTGAGCAGTGGTCCCGATCTGTCAGTCTCCCCATTTGCTGGCCAGCTCAATCGCTGGCCAGCCTGGGACCACCACAGTGCTGCCCCTCCAGCTCCCCCCCGCCAACGGCCCAATCGTGACCCCCACAACAATTCCTGGGCCAGCCCTGACCCCCCCCTCCCCCCCGCCCCGGAGCACCCCGATGTCCAGCCCACTCCCCCCCAGCAGTGGTGATCCCCCCCACACCCCCTCACCCCAGCAGAACCCTCCCCCTGCCCTCCCGCTGACCCCACTGGGGTCAGACCCCCCGCTCCCCTGGGAGGCAAGCCACTCCCCTCCCCCCACCCCCCCATCGCCTGCCCCGATTGCTGGACTCCCTCCAGCCCAGACCGATCCCAATGCAGAGTGGGAGCAGAATTCCCCACCCCCACCGATCACCCCTAGGCCCCACCCACAATAGGCCCCACCCCTTGGCACTGCCCGATGCTTGATGGGCAGTGCCAAGGTGTGCCATGGGTATGGACACTTTGCCTCTTGGGCAGTACCAGGGTGCACAGGCTGGCACTGCCAGGGAGCCCATGCATAGGGGGCATCACCCTCCCCACTGCCCTACCCCCTGGAGAGCCATGATTGCCCCTCCCTTCACTCTGGTGGGGTCTCCCGCTAGTTCCCCAAATGTGGGGAGCTACTCTAAACCCCGATGGAATGAAGAACTCCTGGCGGGGTGGGTGATGCTATCAGGCTCGGCAAGTTCTGTGCCCGATAATCACATTTAAAAAACATTTAAAATCTATGTAAAACTTATCCAAATGACTTACCTCACTTCCCGCTGGTTTTCTGCGCATTCCCGGCGGTGACTTTTTCTTCCGGTTGGAAAATGCACGCGGGTCATAAACACTCGCGGGGAACACGCAAAATGGCCGACATGCACATCTCCCGACCTGACCTGTCAGAAAAGTTGCAGGTCTCAGTAGAAAGATCGGGCCCGAACTTTCCACTTCCCCAGACTCCACTGGAAGTGGGGAGTGTTGCCCAGATTCCACAGGGGGTGGGGAGAATTCCCCAGATTCCACATGGGGTGGGGAGAGTTCCCCAGATCTCACAGGGAGCGGGGAGTGTTCCCCAGACACCACAGGGAGGGGGGAGTGTCCTCCAGACCTCACAGGGAGTGGGGAGCGTCCCCCAGACCTCACAGAGAGTGGGGAGCATTCCCCAAACCTCACAGGGAGTGGGGAGTGTCCCCTAGACCTCACAGGGAGTGGAGAGCATCCCCCAGTCTCCACAGTGGGTGGGGAGCATTCTCCAGAATCCACAGGGAATGGGGAGCATTCCCCAGACCCCACATGGAGTGGGGAGTGTTCGCCAGCCCCCACAGGGAGTGGGGAGTGACCCCACAACCCATAGAGAGTGGGGAGCATTCTCCAGACTCCACAGGGAGTGGGGAGTGTTCCCCAGACCTCACAGGGAGTGGGGAGTGTTTCCCAGGCCCACATGGAGTAGGGAGTGTTCGCCAGACCATAGAAGGAGTAGGAAGTGTTCCCCAGACCCCACAGGGAGTGGGGAGTGACCCCACACCCCATAGAGAGTGGGGAGTATTCTCCAGACCTCACCGGGAGTGGGGAGTGTTTCCCAGACTCCACAGGGAGTGGAGCGTGTTCCCCAGATCTCACGCAGAGTGTTCTCCAGACTCTACATGGAGTACAAGAAGTTTGGGGGGAAGGAGTGCGGTCTCGTGGTCCATTTAAGGGGTGATCCTTTGTGGACCACCTGTCTGAGCCAGAGCGAATGGTACACAAGTGCGCAAACCTGACCCAATCGGGTGTGAGGGCGAGCATTCCCGGGGCTGGAGGGCTCCAGTTGGAGTCAGGGAGTTGTTAGGAGTAACCCTGTATGGTTGTGCTGTTAAACCCTTTGTGTATATCGTTCTTCTTAGCAATAAACCCTTTAGTTAATTGTTTGCCACATCGAGTCGCCTTGAGTTATTACAAGAATGAAGGCCAGGATTGACTCTGTCCCTGGGCCTCACTCAACACTGTCAGGATCCCCAAACACACAGCCTTTGCTCCCCGCATTAAAACTGGCCTATCATTCTCAAACTGACCACCAACAAATCTAAGTCCATCCAGAACCTAACGTAAAACAAGAACACCAATAGCAGAAGGCTAGGAATTCAGTGCCAGGTGCAAAGAAAGAGTGAAATGCATTTATATTGTGTTTTTGCCTGAGGATATCCCACAATGGTTGCACAATGATATCTCATTAAGTTCACTGACACAATGAAAGACAAAGTTCCCTGTGGAGGATATAAAGAACATCGCAGGAGTCACTAAATCAGAAGCTGAAAGGGAGGGACTTAAAACAATTACAATCACCAGGGAGAGGACACTGAGAGAAGTATGAGAACTAAAGGCTGACAAGTCCCCACGTCCTGATGAACTTCATCCTAGAGTTTTAAAAAAAGTGCCTGCTGAGATAGATGCATTGGTTTTAATTTTCCAAAATTCCCTAGATTTTAGAAAGTTTCTGGAAGACGACTTCTGTTCCCTGAGGGGTCTGGAGGAACACCTCCACTCATGGTAGAGTGCAGAGGAGCATTCCTTACTCCTTGTTAGGCTAACTGGCCTGTAGTTTCCTGCCTCCTGTCTCCATGCTTTCTTGAATAGAGGAGCCATATTCACTATTTTCCAATCTGATGAAACCTTTACAGAATCTAGGGATTTTAATGGAAAATTCAAACAACTACATCTCCCTTCCCAGTAGCTACTCCTTTTAGCTTAACATCTGTCATAGCAAAATTACTGGCATTGATAGTTAAGGAAGTTATAGTGAGGTACTTAAAAAATCTTAATCTAAATCTCAGTGCAACCATGGCTTTGTGAAAGGAAAATCATGTTTGATTAATTTATTAGAATTCTTTGAAGTGGTTACAAGCAACATGAATAAAGGTGGATGTACTGTACTTAGATTTCCAGAAGGCATTTGATAAGGTGCCACATCAAAGGTTACAACACAGAATAAGAGCTTGTAGCATAGGAGCAACATATTAGCATATTGGAATTGGTTAGCCAACAGGAAACAGAGGGCAGAATTCTCCAGCCGTGCTGGTCTAAAAGCTGGAAATTCCCACCTTGACTGTCGATGTGCCTTCACATTGTCTGCAACCTTCCCGCTACAATTGCAGTGGCGGGCGGGGTGGGAGAATTCTGGCCATAGAGTAGGGATAAATGGATAATTTTCAGGCTGATAAGTTGTAGCCAGTGGAGTGCCAAAGGGATCAGTGCTGAAGCCTCAACGATTTCTAATTTATATTAATAACTTGGATGAAATGATGAAGGTGTGGCTGCTAAAAGTGGGAACAAATTTGGCAGTTGGAGTATAATATGGGAAAATGTGAATTTGTCCACTTTGGCAGGAAGAATAGAAAAGCAGCAAATTATTTAAATGGAGAGAGACTGCAGAATGCTGCAGTGCAGAGGGATCTGGGTGTCCTGACACATGAATTATGAAAAGATATTATGAAGGTATAGCCAGTGATTAGGAATGCAAATCGAATGTTGTTTATTGCTAGGGGAATAGAGTATAAAAGTAGGGATGTTTTGCTGCAGTTGCAGAGACTACATCTGGAGCACTGTGTACAATTTTGGTCTCCTAATTTAAGAAAGGACATAAATGCATTTGAAGCATTTCAGGGAAGTTTCACTGGCCTGATTCCTGGGATGGGTTAATATGAGGGAAGGTGGGACTGGTTGGACCTGTATCTATAGGGGTTTAGAAGATTGAGAGCTAATCTTGTTGAAATGTAAGATACTTTGAGGGGACTTGATGTGATGGATGCTGAAAGGATGTTTCCCCTTATAGAAGAGCCTAGATCTCGGGGACACGGTTTAAAAACAAGGGGTCTCGATTTAAGATGGAGATGAGGGGAAACTTTTTCTCTGAGGCTCTTGAATCTGTGGAATTCTCTTCCCCAGAGAGCTTAGAGACTGGATCATTGAATATTTTTAAAGCAGAGGTAGATAGATTCTTCACTAACAAGGGAGTCAAGGTTTATCAGGGGTCGACAGGAAAATGGAGTTGTTGTAGCTGTTAATTCTCAGATACTTCCGGCCAGTTTGCTTACTCCAAGGTTTTACCCCGGTGCCATTATTTGCAAGATGGACAAAGGACAAACACAAGTAAGGGTTCAACAAGTTTATGAATAATAACACTATTAACCCTTAAATTACCCACATAAAACAAGAGGATACCCCAGATTCAAGTATACTATCTGCAAAGATGGTTTGGTCAAACTGCAGGCTCGATTCTCTGAGTCCCTCTGGTCCGTCGTCACGAAGGTGAGTCTCGATGGCAGCTTCTTCCTTCCTTCCTTCTCTGGTCAGTCTTCCGAATGGTCAAGGCCACCTCCCTCATCGAGTCTTCGCTGCTGGTGTGTCTGAAAATGTGTTCCTTTATCCCCCTGCCTGCTTGCCTTTCCAGAAACTTCTCTGGCTTCCGGCCAATGAGGTCCCAGGAGGGGGTTCCAATACCCAGTGGGTTTCTTGATGTCTGCCTGACAGGACACCAGGGTCCGCCCCCAGGTATCCATCTCCATGCTGTTGCTTACTTGTAACTGCAGGAACTCTCGGTGACAGAAAGTCTGGCCCGATCTGGGCTTCTAACAATAGGTCGGTGGATTTCAATGAGGTGCAATGGTCTCCTGCTAAATATCAATAGAGTGCAACGACCTTTTATGGGTGGTTGATGAGTCAGGCCCAGACATGTTTGTGTATTTGTACAATTGGCCTGCCTGAGGTTTGACTGTGTTTGATTTTAATATGCCCAATTCTTTAATTTAGGATATCCAATTTTATCAGCCTTAAAACTCGGCCCTGTTTATATCACCACTTTGGCTCCTCTTGATCCAACGAGCGTCAGCGAACCAGATCACACAATTCTTACCAAACCATCTCAACAAGCAAGTACCCTGAATCTGGGGTTGACAGTATCATCCCGAACCCACAATAGTACCATCGAGACTCACCTTCGTGACGACGGACCAGAGGGACTCAGGGAATCGAACCTGCAGTTTGACCAAGCCAATAAGAAACAATCGGGTATATACAAAACAAAGCAATAAACAGTACAAAATGACAAGTGACTATACATTTTAAATATAGATGGGAGAGTATCAAGGCTCTTGATTGTAGAGCCTCTCCCGATGTTGGATGGCCCTTTCTGGGTCCAAGTTTTGCAGAAATTCCTTCTTCCATTGGGCGAATTTGAATGTGAGGATGGTTAGGTACACTACCATAAGTAGGATTCCTATTACGGCCAGGTGTGACAGAATGCGGACCCATGGGTGGATTTGGACATTTGAACCCCAATCCCAGAGGTTCTCCCACCATGTAGTGACACTAATTTCACTAATGTTCTTTTCTATTTCCCCTGTTTGTTGCACCACTTTGACAAAGGTCTTGTGTGCTGTGATCAATTGTATCCAAATTTGTTGAAGTTTCTCGGGGAGAAGTGTTATCCCAGTATCAGATTTTTCAAAATAGTCTCCCAGGCTTTGTCTCAATTTCTCGCGAGCATTTATTAGTGTTTTCTCTCTTCTGTGTATGTCTACCATCTCAGTTAATCCTATCCTCGCGGGAATCTGTGGTTTAATGCAAAAGGTAGTGTTGTGGATGTTACAAATGGCTGCCCCATACTGGTAATTTTCTGGTGAGGTTGTAATAGAATATTCTCCCTCCCCACTTTAAGCCACCCGGGTGACATCGCTTTCCAAATTTTGAATTTCCAGTGTACATTTTAGGTTAGTGGTTGTTCTGAATCCACACAGGGCATGTTCATTTTCATATACTGGATATGGACACATCACCATTTTGTCTGTGTGTTCACATTTCTCCAGATTGGTGCATATGAGCTTTCCTCCTTTCTCAACCACATACGGTCGAGTCCCCTGGTGTCCCATTCACATCCCTCCTTTAATGATCCCTATATTTTCGGCTTCAAAAAGTCTCAACCCGACCTTATCTTTTAATATCACTGGGATCCCCAACACCATTCCTAGTACAGTCCCCGGGGCTCCTCTACAACTATCATTAGACCAGACCTTGGTCAGTTGCCGTAATTGGCAGTTAGTGACATTGGGGCGTCCTTTTCCCCGGTACAGGTGTTCAATCTGTTCATCACTGATCCAGGATGGAACTTTCCCCCTGCTAATCTGGTTGAGATTCTCTCTTAACTGCTCGACCATCCATTGCCCATAGATGCTACATAGGGTTCGGTTCTGTTGCCTGGCATCATCTTCCACCCTCTCTCGGGCGATCTGATTAATAGTTTGGGCATGTCCTTCTAGTACAGTAACCATAAGGCAACTAGCCCTGTTCTCAGCCGAATCTCCCTCAGCATCTTGCCGAGCATTTTCATTTAAGCTGTCCAAGGTCTGTTTAACTTGTCGGGTTCGGACTCTGAGTTTATTATCCAAGTAAGAAGTCTCACAACTTCACAATGGATGCCGAGACATCCATTGTGACGAGGAGAGCCGGAGAGGTTCTCGCACAGGGTTCCATTGCCTGAAACGATGGGACGGCCGGGTGTGTTTGCCTTGTGTATCTTTGGGAGGCAGTAGAGATCTCCAATGCGTGGAGTATGTGGGATGAGAGCACGGAGGGTGTTTTGAAGGTCCGGATCAAAGGTTTTGATCAGAGTGTTGAGTTGACGGGTGTGTTCTTTGGTCGGATCTGTGGGTAACTGTCTGTAGTGTTCCTCGTTGTTCAGTTGTCGGTACACTTCTTTGCAGTAATCCGTTCTGTTCAGTATGACGATAGCCCCTCCTTTGCTTTGTCTCCGGCTATGTCGAGGGCACCCTGAAACCCATTGTACAAAGAACCCCCAGCTTTTGTCACGACACTACGGACTTCCTACAGAAACTCAGCGCACATGGAGCAGTTGAACCAGGAGCACTCCTCGTCACAATGGATGTCTCGGCACTCTACACCAGCATCCCCCACAATGATGGCATTGCTGCAACGGCCTCAGTACTCAATGCCGTCAACTGCCAGTTTCCAGATGCAATTTTACAACTCATCTGCTTCATCCTGGACCACAATGTCTTCACCTTCAACAACCAGTTCTTCATCCAGACACACGGAACAGCCATGGGGACCAAATTCGCACCTCAATATGCCAACATCTTCATGCACAGGTTCGAACAAGACTTCTTCACTGCACAGGACCTTCAACCGATGCTATACACTAGATACATCAATGATATTTTCTTCCTTTGGAGTCATGGTGAGCAAGCACTGAAACAACTATATGATGACATCAACAAGTTCCATCCCACCATCAGACTCACCATGGACTACTCTCCGGAATCGGTTGCATTCTTGGACACACGCATCTCCATTAAGGATGGTCACCTCAGCACCTCACTGTACCGCAAGCCCACGGATAACCTCATGATGCTCCACTTCTCCAGCTTCCACCCAAAACACGTTGACGAAGCCATCCCCTACGGACAAGCCCTCCAAATACACAGGATCTGCTCGGATGAGGAGGATCGTAACAGACACCTCCAGACGCTGAAAGATGCCCTCATAAGCACAGGATATGGCGCTCGAGTCATCGATCAACAGTTCCGACGCGCCACAGCGAACAATCGCAGTGACCTCCTCAGAAGACAAACACGGGACACGGTGGACAGAGTACCCTTCGTCGTCCAGTACTTCCCCAGAGCGGAGAAGCTACGGCATCTCCTCCGGAGCCTTCAACATGTCATTGATGAAGACGAACATCTCGCCAAGGCCATCCCCACACCCCCACTTCTTGCCTTCAAACAACCATGCAACCTCAAACAGACCATTGTCCGCAGCAAACTACCCAGCCTTCAGGAGAACAGTGACCACGACACCACACAACCCTGCCACAGCAACCTCTGCAAGACGTGCCAGATCATCGACACGGATGCCATCATCTCACGTGAGAACACCATCTACCAGGTACACGGTACCTACTCTGGCAACTCGGCCAACATTGTCTACCTGATATGCTGCAGGAAAGGATGTCCCAAGGCATGGTACATTGGGGAAACCGTGCAGACGCTACGACAACGGATGAATGAACACCGCTCGACAATCACCAGGCAAGACTGTTCTCTTCCTGTGGGGGAGCACTTCAGCAGTCACAGGCATTCAGCCTTGGATCTTCAGGTGAGCGTTCTCCAAGGCGGCCTTCACGACACACGACAGCGCAGAGTCGCTGAGCAGAAACTGATAGCCAAGTTCCGCACACATGAGGACAGCCTAAACCAGGATGTTGGATTTATGTCACATTATCAGTAACCCCCACAGCTTGCCTCCTGGGCTTGCAGAATCTCACTAGCTGTTCTGTCTGGAGACAAGACACATCTCTTTAACCTGTGTTTAATGCTCCCTCCACCCACATTGTCTGTACTTTTAAGACCTGGCTGGTTTTAAGGATTCGCATTCTAATTAGTATTCTGTAACTTGATTTTGTGTCTCTGTGCACTGTTTGAGAGCACATTTCCACTCCATCTGATGAAGGAGCAGCGCTCCGAAAGCGAATGGTATTTGCTACCAAATAAACCTGTTGGACTTTAACCTGGTGTTGTGAGACTTCTTACTGTGTTCACCCCAGGCCAACGCCGGCATCTCCACATCTTTATTATCCAAATCAGCCAGATCCAGTGCTCCGTATGCAGTCGCCAGATCATTCAGAATTTCCCTCCTCTTGCGCCCCTTTGACCTGGGTGTCTCTTCCCCCGCGTGTGTCCCAGTCTTTTAGCTTTGCAGCCTCTGGGTCAAGTGGAGGTACAATTTTCTAAGTGGGTAGGGACACCAGTCTGGTAATTGTGTTCTGGCTAAATCTACCACTACTGGTACCAGTTCGTAGTGTGTGTTGTCGAATAATATTTTCCCTGTATGATTTAGTATCAACTCATTTTGGGGCCCTGGGGTGGTTTCGGGACAAGTGGGGATGGATGTGTTAACAGTTGGTCTTAACCCATTCTTAATTTCATAGTAAATATACTCGTTCTGAATAAACTTACCGGGGCACTTCTTTCCCAATTGCAGCCCTTTTTCTGGGCCATGGGCTAGACAGGCTAGCTCCATGCACCCATGGTTAGTGTACGCCCACCAATCACTAGTGAGGGTCGTCCTTAGGGAGCACTAATCAGAGCACCCATTATCTATCCTGTACACCACTCTTTGGTTAATACACCCACAGGTGATACTCTTATTGGGTGTACCCATAGGATGCCATCCTCCCATTTGCCTGCATCTGGTGAGGTGAACCACATATATCCGGGGTATCGTAGGCTGATCTTCTGGTCTTTGGTTGATGTGGTGTCTGTGGTTCGGTCTGAGACGAGGAGTCCCAGATAGCAGAGAAATATATAGTTCATTCTGGGGGAGATCAAGGTAGCACCTGTTAATTCTTATTGATACCTGATTCTCTTTTCCTTTTCTTTACGAGAATGTCGTATGACTCCCCTCTTTTTTAAAAACAAAAACAAAGAAATAAGTAAATGAATAATAAAGGCCCAATAGTGTCATACGAAGGGTTGGTCGGCAATCAGTGTTGATGGGGTTGAGTGGGGTAAGGAGTTTGCAGAACGTGAAAATAAAATGTTGGGTATGTGGCAGGTGTCCTTGTTGTTGGAGGACTATGGCACAGTATAACAACAGATTCTTCATCCCACAACCAAACTGTGGTGTGTCGGAAGATTATGACGCAGTATAATGTGGGCAGATAAGAAACCCTTTTCAATTGGGTGATGGAGGAGTGGACGGATAAAGCTATTTACAATCTGGACTGTGATGTCCTGATTCTTTCTTAGTGGAGGGAACCTATCTGGGCGGGCTTTGGCTGCCAGATACCCACTGCATTACCACCTCTGGTAGTGAGCGCCGGGTCAAACGGTTCTGGGAGTCCCGATACCAGGGGCGCCGCAGTGGGTAAGGTTTGCGGGTTCCCCATGCTTTTCGTTGGAGTCCCCTGGGTTCGGGTTTTATTCCTGAAGCCCTGTAAATTGGGGCGTGAACCGCAGATTAGTGTGCTGGTCCTGGGGGTAGTGGGTGGGGGTTATAATGGCTTGTCGGGCCAGTCCTTCGAGGGGCATGGGTCGGGGTCCATTGTCGGGGAACCACTGAGATGGTCGTGTGGGGTAGTTGGGTGGTGCCCTACAGTCCCGGGCGAAATGGTTGGGTTGCCCACAGGTATAACACTGTGCTTGTGGGCGTGGGCCTCTGGGCTCAGCTCTATATCGTTCTTGGGGTTGGGGGTTGGGCCTATGTCCTGTGCGGACTTGTGGTTCCCTGTGTCGGCGATCAGCAATAGTGTATGGGTGTGCGGGGTTTGCTGGTCCCCTGAAATTTGGTGGTGCCCTACAGTCCTGGGCAAAATGTTTGGGTTGCCTAGTTATAACACTGTGCTTGTGGGGGTGCATATCTGGGATTGGTTTTATCTTGTTCCTTGTACCTGGGGTTGAGAATATATCAGGATTCTGCGCGGGGCTGCGGTTTTCTGTATCGATGATTGGCAGGAGTATATGGGGGTGAGTTTCCACCTCCCCCTTCGTTACGCCAAACCAGGGCCAGGTCTGTGTGCATCGGGTTCATCAATCCGTGTTTTGTGGGCTTGGGGGTGTCTGTTTGTCTGACTTCCCGTTCCCACACGAGTCATTTTGCGGATGGCCCAGGCTTCTGTGTGTGCATTATCATCGGGATCAAAATTCTCACAGGCTTTCCGACTCCCCTCGGTGGCGTGTGCTATCAGGGTCCGGATCCATGTGGACCGGTGGTGTGCATTTAATTGGACTCGATTTAATTGGCCGAAAACCGCAACAAATTGGTTCCATAGTCGGCCAGCATAGGCCGTCAGGTGTTCCCCTCTCTTTTGTTGGCAGCAGTTTAAGCCTTGTACCGGGTCATCCCTATTGTAGCCTGTGGCAGCCAGAACGGCTGCCTTCATATCTGGTAGGGTTCCCACAGCCACGTTCTGGGGTTCGAGTAGGGCGGAACGGATGGCAGGACTTAAACATAACAGAATAAGTTTATCCTCTTCTGCCTCGTCAAGGCCGTTTAAAACACGATATTGGGTGACCTGGTCAAAGAGAGCATGTGGATCCCCGGAGGGTTCAAATACTCCAATCGCTTTAGCTATGTCAGTGAGCTGTGTCATGCTGTATGGAGTTCCATAAGTCACATTGTGGTTCTGTCCGTCCTGTCGTCGGGTGGTGACCGGATTCATCGGCACAGGAACCCGATTAGTGACTGGGCTTATTGGGATGGTAATAGGACTAGGAGCTGAGACTGAGTTTTCCGAGATGGGGGCTGGATTAGGTGGTGCCGTTGGTTCCATTACCGGGAAGGGAGGTGGGGGTCCCCAGTCGGCAGTGACGCGAGCTGTTGCATAATGTCAGGCATCCTCTTCTAAATCCCCCCACTCTACCCCTGGGTCACTATCCCCTGTTTCAGTGGTGAATGAACACATTACACCCCTTTTTATGGCTAGTTGTGATTTTAAATCTGCAATCTCACGCAGGCATTTGGAGTGGTCTGTTGCGCAGGCTGTATTTGCTTTTCCTGCTTGGTGCAAAACTTTTACTGCAGCCTGTAGGTCGCTGCATTTATGTTTAACTTCCTCTACCTGTTGCAGCGCAGCCTCTCTCTCACTGACAGCGCGCCGTGCCTTTTGGCAGGCTTTATCACATTGAATCATGTGTATCATATTGATTCTGACCTCTTATTCGCGTTTTCTTGGGTATCAGCAATCTAAAGGTACACTCAGTCGACTCTTAACACCAACAACACTGGACACCATGCATCCAATGCAAGGTCTTTAATTACTTGTGCACAAGGAGAACCCTCAAACGGTCAACACCGAATGATCGGAGCGGTTCTGAGGTTACAGAGAAACAGCTCAGCAGTTATAGTCAATGACAGCAAATCAGGAACAAGAGGTTTTTCACATCTTTCATTGACATACATATCCACCAATCACAGCATAGCCCTTTTGCCATTTTTTATCCAATAGAAAACCAATCCTTCATGAGCATAATATGTCCCCATATCTTGCTATTTGGTAATCGCCATGGTAACTTGTTCTTCGTTTTCACCCTGCTGTTCTGGAATGCCGTGTTTATGGAACAAGGTTTTAGATATACTCACTTTATCCTGCGTATGTCAGTGTTGGCCTCATTGAAGGTCGGACTGAAGACCATGTTTGGCGAATAATCATTTTCCATTACTTGACTTTTTTACAATTATATAACTAATTTTCACAATTGTTGTAACCTAACTTCCACACTTCCCCTGTTTTGTCCTTTAAGGACAACCTTTTGGGCCCTCCATGAGCTCTGTGCACATTAATTTTCTAAATTATTTTTCGGCTGATTCGTAGGCTGGGAGGAGACGGGGAACTGGGCTGTGGATAGGTCATGAGGGCGGCAAATAGAACGGATGTAGCAAGAGACAAGTTGGATAATTACATATAGGACAATGAGCAAGGCCAAGCCCACAACAAGGTATTGCGAAAGCCTCCAAACCACCAACAAGGTTAGGGAGCCAACCCCACCAGTCAAATGGCTTTTCCTGAGCAATTAAGTGCAGGAGGCGCACCAACTCCTGAATAGTATGCACATCAGTCTCAATCCTATAATCCTCATTGACGTAGAAGCAGCATGTCTCATTGACAGCCGCACACACTCCTCCTTGTGCCACTTGCGAGAGATCAAGGGCAATGTGGTTCTGTAGCACCACTTTAGAAAGGGACTGAATCTCCGACTGCAGGCCCTGAATGGCACTCATGGTGCTGTTTTAAATTATTTCCACAGTAGCGGAAATATTACTCGTGGCTTTTTCTAATTCTGAGACCCCAAGACCTGGGAGGAGGGCTCAGACAAACAGGTGAAAGCTGGTGTTACGGGTGACTAGCGGGTTTGTAACTGACTGCTTCACAAAGCTTAGATGGTTGTGAAGGGAGTGGATGAATAGGTGCTTGACCCCAAAGGCCTCGGGATCATGTGACCTATGGTGCAGGTGCCAGCCCAATCAAGGAGGAGGGTCTTGTAGGCTCGATACCCACAAAGCCAGAACGAGCCATTGCGAACAAGGTTCGCGTACCAGAATGTGAAGTTTGGCAAAAGGTAAGCCAATACTGGATATGGGGAGATTGCTCCTTGGCATACCAACGGATATGACAAGTCTGACTGAGATGTAGAGCCCTCAGGGCTACTTGGTCTGCATACCTGGACTGATCCCCATGGTTACAAGGCCCTGATCTCTTGAGATAGATGCTGTCAGAAGGCCAGACGTTAACGAGACCATTGAGGGTGAGGTTGTCTGACAAGTGGCAATCACACTCACCCTTGGTATAGTGGAGTTTGGCCTCGGATGTGGGGCCTGAGCAATGCATCAGGGATTGTTAGTCGTGCAATGCCAAAAGGATGTCATGGCACCGGACAAATTGTGGAAGCAAAACCGGGCTTCCTGGTAGTCATAGTCAGCAAGGTAAGTACAGGAGCTCAATGGAAGATCACCCACCCGAATGTCCCCACGGGTATAATTCCTCCTAACACACAGCCATGCCAGTGTCTTAATGGCCACAGGGGTAGGCTGTTGCCTGCAGATAGGCGCCCGTTGGATGAGGATCACCGTGGCTTCTGCAAACCACTCAAGGTTTGAAGTGGGAGCACAAAAATGTATTTATGATGAGGTGCGGGTGGCAGGGAGGTGATTACAGATCCAACATTGGGTCTGAGTGCCTGTGAAGTGATAGCCTGCATTCTTCGAATTCGGGAATTGTTAATCCACGCCTCTGCAAAGGGCAGTACAATCAATGACAATAAAAAATTCACATTTCAAACAGTATCAAATCCTTGTTTGAGTTTCTTCTTCTGAGGGTGTCTGCTTGCTGTGGGTTGTGTGTATCCACAAAGGTTTCCCTTCCAGCTTCATGGCTGTGTGAGTTGTCAGCAGCACGTGGTAAGTCCCTCTCACCGAGGTTCCAGGCAATGCTTTCTTCAGAAGGTCTTTACGAAGACTAAGTCTCTTGCTTGCTAGGTATGCCAGCCCTCAGTGGTGACTTGCTCCTGAGCTTTGATGACCTGGGAATACAAACCTTTAAGGGAGTTGGTTAGAGCTATGCAATAGTCCATCATTTCTTTGTCCATGGAGTAGATATTCATTTGTTTAATAGTGAGGGGTGGGGAGACAGGTAAGTGCATGGCACATCCCATTGCAATCTCATAAGGTGTCAAAGAGGTGGTACAATTGGGATGGGAGCACATGACCATGAGGTCCAGGGGTAGGGCTTCAGGACATTGTCACTAGCTAGTGTCTCGGGAATCCCAAACTGAAGAACATATTCATATAACAGCAACTTAGCTACCGTAACAGCGTCATTCTTTCTAGTTGGGCATGCTTCTACCCATCGCGAAAAGAAACAAACAGTAATAAGTGCATAGCTATACCCCATCCATTTGGGCATTTGCCTAAAGTCCATTTGTAGCTGCACAAAAGGGCCCCACGGTTGTGGGCCTGCTGCTGCAGCCACTGGTGGCATCTTTCCAGGGTTATTGTTATGTCAGAGTAAGCATCGAGCAGCAACTTTTCCTGCCAAGGTGGAAAATCCTGGTGTGAACCACGACTGCTGCACTATCCTGATCATCCCCCTTTTGCCTGCATGAGTAAACTCATGTAACATGCCGGCAAGCCATGGCAGGAGTGCTATAGTAGAATCGCACCCTGTGAGATCGGGTGGGTACGGCCTGGGAGAACCCATTTTACTCGTGGACATAAAAGGTTAAAGGGCTTATCATAGTTTAGTAGCACTAATACAGGTACAGAGGCGACAGTGACCTCTGAATCAAAGAGGGATTGTGGGATCCTCTGTATGATTTGCCCATTAAAAGGCTTAATCTCAAGGCATTTCTGCCAAATGTAACTAATTGCTTTAAGCTAACTTAAGCTAAATTGGCCACATCAGCCTGGAATTCTGGGTCCAGCCTGGGAATTCAGCTGCATTCTTTGGAAGTACAATGTAAGGTAAACAAGCTTGCTCATGGCCACTGAAGCAAGTCGTGGCTGCGTGCAACTTTCAACAATATAAGATAAGTATTCAGTTATTGTAGACACAGATCGATGTTTAGTTCGTTCGATCCAGACTATGTTTTGAGTTGTTCAATCTAGTGCCGGCCTTTGGCTGCTCTCTCTCCCTGTCTCCTCTCTGTGTCTCTCTCTCTGTTAAGTAATCCCCATTTCGCTTGGGAAAAAAAGAGTTTGTTGGGGGCCGAGGGGAGGGCGAGGTCCTGAAGGGGATGGCTGATTTCAGCACAGTTGAGAATCCATGCATATACCTATATCTGTATTCGATAGAATCTTTGTAGCAGTAGCACGGTAGCACAGTGGTGGGTGACACGGTAGCACAGTGGTTAGCACTGCCGCCTCACAGCTCCAGGGACCTGGGTTCAATTCCCAGCTTGGGTCACTGTCTGTGTGGAGTTTGCACATTCTCCCTGTGTCTGCGTGGGTTTCCTCCGGGTGCTCCGGTTTCCTCCCACAGTCCAAAGATGTGTGGGTTAAATTGCCCTTAGTGTCCTGAGATGTGTAGGTTAGAGGGATTAGTGGGTAAATATGTAGGGATATGGGGGTAGGGCCTGGGTGGGGTTGTGGTCGGTGCAGACTCGATGGGCCGAATGGCCTCTTTCTGTACTGTAGGGATTCTATGATAGCACTCTGAACTTTTGACACAAACTAATAAGCATTATGGCAACTGAAGTTAGTTCCAATTAACACCAGATATTTATTTCATTCTCTTAAATTTTGGTGCCTTCCATTTAATTGATTTTATACTTTTAAAACTTAATTATTATTCTGATTATTTACTTTTGTATTTATGTTTGATGTTTAAGATTAGGATACAGATATGATTCTCATGGGGATCTGAATAGCCAATATACTGAGCAACCCCATCCCCCAAATGACTGCAGAATTTTTCTGACTGTAATCATTAAAGCATGGTCTTTTCTCGAACAGCAGTTATAAACATTCGTTCGTACATGAAATGTTCACCCATGAAAAAGATAAAATTGCATATATCAAATGCAAGAATTAAAGTAATCAGCAAACTAAATTACCAGCTGTATTAAATTACAATTTCATAAACCCGACTGTTGTGAAAATAAAGACAGAGTTCGCTGGCAGCGACTGAATGGAAATTACATTCCAAAACAATACTGGGAACTGATAATGACACAGCAAAACTGAAGCTTCGCAAGGTCAAAAAAATCAAAACAAGCAAAAAATGCTATCACAGGAATAACATTACACAGCAAATTATACAAGTAAATTTTGCAATATTTTAAGCAGCAGTCACATATTGACATTTATGGCTAAATTAAATGCCGATGCATGGTATAGGGAGTTACTGGGGGTGCAGGCAGTGGGGGAAACAGGGTGGCGTGGCTGAAGGTCTCTGGATACGGTACCGGGACCAGTGTTCCTGGAGACCGCAGGTGAAACAGAAACTTGTGTCCTGCCTCGACCAGCGGATTGCCTTATTCCCAGCCCGCGTCCTCCACGAACTCTGCCCCAACTGGATAATGTATAATACATTATCTGTAACATTACTTCTTGATTTTGGCTTGTGGTACTGGAGTTGGATTAAGAACTTAAGAACATAAGAAATAGGAGCAGGAGTAGGCCATCTAGCCCCTCGAGCCTGCCCCGCCATTCAACAAGATCATGGATGATCTGAAGTGGATCAGTTCCACTTACCCGCCTGATCCCTATAACCCCTAATTCCCTTACCGATCAGGAATCCATCTATCCATGATTTAAACATATTCAACAAGGTAGCCTCCACCCACTTCAGTGGGCAGAGAATTCCAGAGATTCACCACCCTCTGAGAGAAGAAGTTCCTCCTCAACTCTGTCCGAAACTGACCCCCCTTTATTTTGAGACTGTGCCCTCTAGTTCTAGTTTCCTTTCTAAGTGGAAAGAATCTCTCCATCTCTACCCTATCCAGCCCCTTCATTATCTTATAGGTCTCTATAAGATCCCCCCTCAACCTTCTAAATTCGAATGAATACAAACCCAATCTGCTCAGTCTCTCCTCATAATCAACACCCCTCATCTCTGGTATCAACCTGGTGAACCTTCTCTGCACTCCCTCCAAGGCCAATATTCACAGTGTTGGAGGGCTCTTACAAGCTTGGGCAGGTTCTGTCTTCCCTCTCACTCAACACAAGTCATTGCAAACATTTTCTTCAGATCAGGAGCAACCGCGATACCAGAATACCTACAAGCGCTGACATTCCAGCATTTTGAGATATACCCAAACAATTCATGAACACCGAGCGAAACCTCTCTACCTAATACATCCTTATCAGGTTCCTGTACCCTGCTATGTATCCAATGCCAATGTATGTTTAGACTCTGGACTATTAAAATACAGCCTAGAGAAAAAAAATCTAAGGGAACTAAAGGTGTTCCCCGAGGTCCGGGAAAGGCACGGAGAGGCAATTGTCGCACCGGTGCAGGGGGGTGCGTGGGATCTAGTTCGGGATGAGATGGGTTTTTTTTTTTAGATGCACCTGCTATGAATCCTGAGGGGCCCACAGCTGTGAAGGGGTGGGTGGAATCCCCGCTGATAGTACTGTCAGGAACATCGGCAGAGAGAGTCGACCCATATGGGGCGGGGGGGTGGGGGGGGGGGCGGTTGTGTGGCCTCAGTTGGACTTGACTATGAATCCGATAAAGGAGGATATGGGGGCGACCAATCTTCCTCCTCATCATCCTGCTCAGCAGGAAGTGATTTTTTTTGCTCGTTTGTGAGGGCGCTGCGCAACCAAGATCTTGGCTTTAACATCTCCCTTCCAATTCCTTAGTTCCTCAGACCTTCTAACATTCTCTAAACCCCTTTTCTGGACTCATCCAACTGCTTCTGCGTCTCCATTCGCCACTGGAAATGTGCAAACCACCGCACATCTCTCTTACCTTTCTTCTCCTTTATTCTTAACACACATCCCAAAACCTCAATGTGGTCCCTATTAAAGGTACCATCAGGTGGAAAAGGCTCCTCTTTACCCTGTGTCCACTTCACCCATTTCGGATCTATTCTATCCTGCCGGCTGGCATGAGACACGGTTACACACAGACAGACAAAAAAACCCAACACACAGACAAGACAGTCAAGACTAATGAAAAGGCCAAAGGGTTAAAACACTTATGATTTGAGCAGCGTGAGATCATCTGGCTCAGCGGCATCATGTGGCAGAAAAGGGTATGACAGCGGAAAGATCTGAATCAATTTGGAATTAGGTAATCAATCAAATCGGGACAACAGTTTTCCAGGGACTCGACCCCTGAAATGCCGATACAGGGGGGGTCCAATCCCCAACCCTTAGCTGAACCCTCAAGGGACTAGAATCCTCACCTCATGCTTACCCTGGTAATGTCCACACAGGACAACGTGTGCATTCCCCTGGCCAAGTTGGCTCAATGCCCAAATATTAGGCAGCCGCGGTCTCCGAACCCTTGGTCAGCGAGGCACCACGCTTCCTTCCCGTGTAGACACTCCAGGGGTTTGCAATCTCGGCGGAACCTCCAAAAACTGTTAGCGTTCTCTTGCGTATCAGCAATCGAAAGGCACTCAGTCGACTCTTCACACCAACAGCACTCAACACCATGCATCCAATGCAAGGTCTTTAATTGCTTGTGCACAAGGTGAAGCCTAAAATGATCAACACCGAATGATCGGAGTGGTTCTGAGTTACAGAGAAACAGCTCAGTAGTTATCGCTAATTACAGTGGAATTACAGTGGAAGTATAGCTAATTCCTGCTAATCCTGGCAGGAAGGTTGGCTGAGGCGACTGGGGAGAGTTTAAACTAGATAGGTTGGGAGCAGGGGATCAAAATGAGGTGACTGAGAGTGAGGAAGGCAGCTTGCAAACAGAGAAGGGTTATAGGCAGTGCAAGAGGGCGGATGGACAGGGAATAGAGAAGGAGAGAGCTCAGACCAAAGGATTGAGATGTGTTTACTTTAATGCCAGGAAAGGGAATAAAGGGGATGAGCTCAGAGCGTGGATCGATGCCTGGAAGTATGATGTGGTGGCCATTACGGAGACTTGGATGTCTCAGGGACAGGACTGGATACTCCAGGTGCCGGGATTCAGATGTTTCAGGAAGGACAGAGAGGGAGGCAAGAGAGGGGGTGAAGTGGCACTGCTGATCAGGGATAGTGTCACAGCTGTAGAGAAGGTGTATGCTGTGGAGGGATTGTCCAACGGGTCTCTGTGGGTGGAAGTTCAGAGTGCGAAGGGGCCGGTCACTTTGCTGGGAGTTTTCTATCGGCCGCCCAATCATAACAGGGAGGTGGAGGAGCAGATAGGGGAACAGATCCTGGAGAGATGCAGTAATAGCAGAGTTGTTGTGATGGGAGACTTTAATTTCCCAAACATAGATTGAATATCCCTAGGGTAAGGGGATTGGATGGGGAAGAGTTCGTTAGGTGTGTTCAGGAGGGTTTCCTGACACAGCATGTGGACAAGCCTACAAGAGGAGAGGCTGTACTTGATCTGATACTGACCAATGAACCTGGACAGGTGTCAGATCTCTCAGTGGGAGAGCATCTTGGGGATAGCGATCATAACTCTATCTCCTTTAGGCTTGCATTGGAAAAAGAGAGGATCAGGCCAGCTAGGAAAGTGTTTATCTGGAGTAAGGGGAAATATGAAGACATGAGACAGCAAATTAGAGGAGTAAATTGGAAGGAGGTATTCCCGGGGAAATGTACTGAAGAGAGGTGGCAGTTTTTCAAGGAATGTCTGTCTAGAGTTCGACAGGACAACGTTCCGAGCAGACAGGGAAGTGTTGGTCGGTGAAAGGAAGCATGGTGCACGAAAGCTGTGCGGGACCTAGTCGAGAAGAAAAGGAAAGCGTACAAAAGGCTCAGAGAGCTTGGTGAAGATAGGGATTTAGAAGAGTATACGGCTTGTAGGAAGGGACTAAAGAAGGAAATTAGGAGAGCCAGAAGGGGTCATGAGAAGGCCCTGGCAGGTAGGATCAAGGAGAACCCTAATGCATTCTATAAATATGTGAAGAGTAAAAGGATGAGTCGTGAAGGAATAGGGCCTATTAAAGGTGAAGGCGGGAAAGTCTGTATGGAACCAGTAGAAATGGCAGAGGTGCTCAATGAGTATTTTGCCTCGGTTTTCACAGAGGAGAAAGACCTGGGTGGATGTACTGCGAGCGTGTGGTGGATTGAAAGGATTGAGTATGTGGACTTTAAGAAAGAGATTGTGCTGGAATCTTTGAATGGCATCAAGATAGATAAGTCACCGGGTCCGGATGGTATGTACCCCAGGTTACTGTGGGAGGTGAGGGAAGAGATTGCAGAGCCTCTGGCAATGATCTTTGCGTCATCGATGGAGACGGGAGAGGTGCCGGAGGATTGGAGGTTGCGGATGTGGTTCCTATTTTCAAGAAGGGGAATAGGGATAGCCCAGGTAATGACCAACCAGTGAGTCTAACCGCAGTGGTTGGTAAACTGATGGAGAAGATCCTGAGGGACAGGATATATGAGCATTTAGAGAGGTTTAGTATGCTCAAGAATACTCAGCATGGCTTTGTCAAGGGCAGATCGTGCCTTACGAGCCTGGTGGAGTTCTTCGAAAATGTGACTAAACACATTGACGAAGGGAAGGCGGTAGATGTGGTTTATATGGATTTTAGCAAGGCGTTCGATAAGGTCCCCCATGCAAGGCTTCTGGAAAAAGTGAGAGGGCATGGGATCCAAGGGGCTGCTGCCCTGTGGATCCAGAACTGGCTTGCCCAAAGGAGGCAGGGAGTGTGTATAGATGGGTCTTTTTCTAAATGGAGGTCGGTCACCAGTGGTGTGCCCCAGGGATCTGTTCTGGGTCCCTTGCTGTTTGTCATTTTCATAAATGACCTGGATGAGGAAGCACAGGGATGGGTTGGTAAGTTTGCCGATGACACGAAGGTTGGTGGGGTTGTGGATATTCTGGAGGGATGTCAGAAGTTACAGAGGGACATAGATAGGATGCAAGACTGGGCGGACAAGTGGCAGATGGACTTCAACCCAGATAAATGCGTCGTGGTCCATTTTGGTAGGTCAAATGGGATGAAGGAGTACAATATAAAGGGAAAGACTCTTAGTACTGTTGAGGATCAGAAGGGCCTTGGGGTCCGGGTCCATAGGACTCTGAAATTGGCCCCGCAGGTGGAGGAGGTGGTTAAGAAGGCGTATGGTGTGCTGGCCTTTATCAATCGAGGGATTGAGATTAGGAGTCCGGGGATAATGATGCAGCTATATAAGACCCTTGTCAGACCCCACTTGGAGTACTGTGCTCAGTTCTGGTCGCCTCACTATAGGAAGGATGTGGAAAAGATTGAAAGGGTGCAGAGGAGATTTACAGTTATGTTGCCTGGATTGAGTGGCATGCCTTATGAGGATAGGCTGAGGGAGCTCGGTCTTTTCTCCTTGGAGAGACGTAGGATGAGAGGAGACCTAGTAGAGGTGTGTAAGATGTTGAGAGGCATAGATCGGGTGGACTCTCAGAGACTTTTTCCCAAGGTGGAAATGTCTGCTACGAGAGGACACAGGTTGAAGGTGCTGCAATATGATGCAGCACACCAGATTGCAAAGGCCAGTGACAGGCTGGCAGATTGGGAAAATTTAAAGATCAACAAAGGATTACTACAAAAGTAATAAATAGAACAAAGGTAATTTATGAAAGAAAACTAGCACAACATATAAGAAAGGGGCGGCACAGTAGCATAGTGGTTCGCACTGCTGCTTCACAGCTCCAGGGACCTGGGTTCGATTCCCGGCTTGGGTCACTGTTTGTGTGGAGTTTGCACATTCTCCTCGTGTCTGCGTGGGTTTCCTCCGGGTGCTCCGGTTTCCTCCCACAGTCCAAAGATGTGCGGGTTAGGTTGATTGGCCATGCTAAAATTGCCCTTAGTGTCCTGAAATGCGTAGGTTAGAGGGATATGGGGATAGGGCCTGGGTGGGATTGTGGCGTTGCAGACTCGATGGGCCGAATGGCCTCTTTCTGTACAGTAGGGTGTCTATGATTGTATAAAGATAGCAAAAGCATGCGTGATGATATTGTGCCTTTAAGAAATGTATTTGTGTTGTTTCTTGTGCAGTGTTGTTTCGCAGTCTGTTCTATACTGGTGCCATTTTGTCTATAACCAGCAGCCCATGTTGATACTGCAGAAATATAATTTCTCCGAATTGCTAAAGTGCTTGTTTTAATCTGGACTAAAGCAGTGCTGTTATTTTAGTGCTTTTTTCTGGGGGGTGCCGGCACGGCGGGGGGAGAGGGGGGGGCGGGGGGGAAGGTGGGAGGAGAGGGGGGAGGTGAGTTCAGAGTAGGGATGATTAGGTTGATTAACAGGAAAGACTGGGAGGGCGAGGCTCACAGGGATACACAGTTGCTCCTTGGGATCTTTGGAAAGATGAAGCAGCTCTCTCTGTCTCTCTCTCTTTGGATTTGGAGACTGAAATTTGCCAGAAAATTAGTTTTTTTCTCTGCTGTTTAAAGATAGACCTTTCTTTGGAGACTGGTGTACGGGAATCAGAAGACAGGTATCTTTTTGTATCTGTCCAGAGGGGTTAAAAGGCTGGAAATATAGGATCCACATGAGCTTGTTTTGTTGTACGTACTGATTCTGAAGAAGTATGTGTTGTCCATGAGAATATTACTTAAATTGGTACTATAGAGACAGCTAGTTGTTAAGAATTACACCTTGTCATGTTTATGTATTTCAAATGGTAAAAGTTATGTTAATTACTGTTGATATATTTTAACTGTTGTTAAATAAAAACTTTCCAATGGATTAAAAAGTTTTAATAAAAACTTTCCAATGGATTAACAGAATCAGACCTGGAGCAAAATACCTCATGCTTGCACTCATGCCAAAATGAAAAAAGTTGGGATCCAAGCTAACTTCACAACATACCTTGGATTTCTGATCTGCTCCTTCTATGGGTACATGAAAGGGAAGAGAGTAACTAATGTGAATGTTGGAGCCCTGAAAGATATTACTGGGGGGTTAAAAGTGTGGAACACAGGAATAGTGAAGACACTAAATCAATATTTTGCCTCAGTTTTCACAGTGGAGGACTCTAGTAACATCCCAATAATAACAGATAATAGAATGGAAGGAACTTAGAACAATCATCATCAATAAGAAAAAAGTGCTGAGCAAACTATAGGAATTGAAAACAGACAACTGATGGCCTACACCTTCAGGCATTGAAGGAAGTAGGAGCTAAGGTAATAGATCCATTGATTATCATGTTCCAAAATTCCCTGGATTCAGGAAAGGTTCCAGTGGATTGGAAAAATGCTAATATGATGCCTTTATTCAGAAAGGGGAGGGAGGCAGAAAGTAGGAAAATACAGACCAGTTAGTTTGACATTTGTTCTTGGCAAATTGTTCATATCCATTCTTAAGGAAATATTATATGGGACATTTGGAAAGTCAAAACACAATCCATTAGTGTCAGCATAGTTTTATGAATGGTATATCATGTTTGATTAATTTGCTCGTGTTCTTCGAAGGTGCAACATGCAAACTGGATAACGAGGCCTCCGAAAGAAGTCTAAGAACACCAGGTTAAAGTCCAACAGGTTTATTTGGTAGCAAAAACCACTAGCTTTTGGAACAGGCTGTTCCTTCGACAGGTGGGTGGGAGTTCTGATCACAAACGGGGCAATATGCCAACATCTTCATGCACAGGTTTGAACAAGACTTCTTCACCACACAGGACCTTCAACCAATGCTATATACTCGATACATCGATGGAATTTTCTTCCTTTGGACTCATGGTGAACAATCACTGAAACATCTATATGATGACATCAACAAGTTCCATCCCACCATCAGACTCACCATGGACTACTCTCCGGAATAGGTTGCACTCTTGGACACACGCATCTCCATTAAGGACGGTCACCTCAGCACCTCACTGGACCGCAAGCCCACGGATAACCTCACGATGCTCCACTTCTCCAGCTTCCACCCTAAACACGTTAAAGATGCCATCCCCTACCGACAAGCCCTCTGTATACACAGGATCTGCTCAGATGAGGAGGATCGCAACAGACACCTCCAGATGCTGAAAGATGCCCTCATAAGAACAGGATATGGTGCTCGACTTAGCGATCGACAGTTCCAACGCACCACACGAAAATCCGCACTGACCTCCTCAGAAGACAAACACAGGACACGGTGGACAGTGTACCCTTCATCGTCCAGTACTTCCCTGGAGTGGAGAAGCTACGACATCTCCTCTGGAGCCTTCAACATGTCATTGATGAAGACGAACATTTTGTCAAGGCGATCCCCACACCCCCACGTCTTGCCTTCAAACAACTGCACAACCTCAAACAGACCATTGTCCGCAGCAATCTACCCAGCCTTCAGGAGAACAGTGACCATGGCACCACACAACCCTGCCACAGCAACCTCTGCAAGACGTGCCTGATCATCGACACGGATGCCATCATCTCACGTGAGAACACGATCCACCAGGTACACGGTACATGCTCTTGCAACTCGGCCAATGTTGTCTCCCTGTTACTGCAGGAAAAGATGTCCCGAGACATGGTACATTGGGGAAACCATGCAGACGCTATGAGAAGGGATGAATGAATACCGCTCGACAATCACCAGGCAAGACTGTTCTCTTCCTGTTGGGGAGCACTTCAGTGGTTACAGGCGTTCAGCCTCTGATCTCCAGGTAAGCGTTCTCCAACGGCCTTCACGACACACGACAGCGCAGAGTCGTTGAGCGGTGACTGATTACCAGGTTCCGCACACATGGGGACGGCCTCAACTGGGATATTGGGTTCATGGCACACTGTCTGTCACCCCCACAATTTGCCTGGATGTGCAAAATCTCACTAGCTGCTCTGTCTGGAGACAATACACATCTCTTTAACCTGTGCTTAATGCTCCCTCCACTCACATTGTCTGTACCTTTAAGACTTGATTAGCTGTGAAGACTCACATTCCAATCATTATTCATGTAATTTGAGTTTGTGTCTCTGGATGCCCTGTTTGTGATCAGAACTCCCACTCACCTGACGAAGGAACAGCATGTTCCGAACGCTAGTGGCTTTTGCTACCAAATAAACCTGTTGGACTTCAACCTGGTGTTGTTAGACTTCTTATTGTGTTTACCCCAGTCCAACGCCGGCATCTCCACACCATAACGAGGACTCCAACAGGTTAAGAAGTCTCACAACAGCAGGTTAAAGTCCAACAGGTTTATTTGGTCACAAAAACCACTCACTTTCGGAGCGCTGCTCCTTCGTCAGGTAAGTGGGAGTTCTGTTCACAATCAGGGCATCTGAAGACATAAACTCAATTTACAAAATAATGGCTGGAATGCGAGTCTTTACAGGTAATCAAGACTTGATTGGGCATTGGTTGGGCATTGGGGAGAGTTACAGAACAAAGAGATCGAGAGGTATAGGTTCATAGCTCTTTGCAAATGGAGTCACAGGTGGACAGAGTGGCAAAGAAGGCATTCAGCATGCTTGGTTTCATTGGCCTAAACATCGAAGTCATGATGTGGAGATGCCGGCGTTGGACTGGGGTAAACACAGTAAGAAGTTTAACAACACCAGGTTAAAGTCCAACAGGTTTATTTGGTAGCAAAAGCCACACAAGCTTTCGGAGCTCTAAGCCCCTTCTTCAGGTGAGTGGGAATTCTGTTCACAAACCGAGCTTATAAAGACACAGACTCAATTTACATGAATAATGGTTGGAATGCGAATACTTACAACTAATCAAGTCTTTAAGAAACAAAACAAATGTGAGTGGAGAGAGTTTCACTGGCTGTCTTTTCTGGAGACAATACACATCTTTTTAGCCTGTCTTGATGCTCTCTCCACTCACATTGTTTTGTTTCTTAAAGACTTGATTAGTTGTAAGTATTCGCATTCCAACCATTATTCATGTAAATTGAGTCTGTGTCTTTATAAGCTCTGTTTGTGAACAGAATTCCCACTCACCTGAAGAAGGGGCTTAGAGCTCCGAAAGCTTGTGTGGCTTTTGCTACCAAATAAACCTGTTGGACTTTAACCTGGTGTTGTTAAACTTCTTACTGGGCAAAACATCGAATACAGGAGCTGGGGTGTCTTGTTGAAGTTGTACAAGACATTGGTAAGGCCACACTTGGAGTACTGTGTACAGTTCTGTTCACCGTATTAAACTAGAAAGATTGCAGAAGAGATTCACTAGGATGCTTCCGGGACTTGATGGTTTGAGTTATAAGGAGGGGCTAAATAGACTGGGAAATTTTTCTCTGGAGCGTAGAAGGCTGAGGGGTGATCTTATAGAGGTCTATAAAATAATGAGGGACTTGGATCAGCTAGAAAGGATTGGAGGCAGGTTGCTAGCGGAGTGCCGCAGGGATCAGTGCTTGGTCCTCTGCTCTTTGTGATTTTTATTAATGACTTAGAGGAGGGGGCTGAAGGGTGGATCAGTAAATTTGCTGATGACACCAAGATTGGTGGAGTAGTGGATGAGGTGGAGGGCTGTTGTAGGCTGCAAAGAGACACAGATAGGATGCAAAGCTGGGCTGAAAAATGGCAAATGGAGTTTAACCCTGATAAATGTGAGGTGATTCATTTTGGTAGGACTAATTTAAGTGTGGATTACAGGGTCAAAGGTAGGGTTCTGAAGACTGTGGAGGAACAGAGAGATCTCGGGGTCCATATCCACAGATCTCTGAAGGTTGCCACTCAAGTGGATAGAGCTGTGAAGAAGGCCTATAGTGGCTTAGCTTTTATTAACAGGGGGTTGGAGTTTAAGAGCCGTGGGGTTATGCTGCAACTGTACAGGACCTTGGTGAGACCACATTTGGAATATTGTGTGCAGTTCTGGTCACCTCACTATAAGAAGGATGTGGAAGCGCTGGAAAGAGTGCAGAGGAGATTTACCAGGATGTTGCCTGGTTTGGAGGGTATGTCTTATGAGGAAAGGTTGAGGGAGCTAGGGCTGTTCTCTCTGGAGCGGAGGAGGCTGAGGGGAGACTTAATAGAGGTTTATAAAATGATGAAGGGGATAGATAGAGTGAACGTTCAAAGACTATTTCCTCGGGTGGATGGAGCTATTACAAGGGGGCATAACTATACGGTTCGTGGTGGGAGATATAGGATGGATATCAGAGGTAGGTTCTTTACGCAGAGAGTGGTTGGGGTGTGGAATGGACTGCCTGCAGTGATAGTGGAGTCAGACACTTTAGGAACATTTAAGCGGTTATTGGATCGGCACATGGAGCACACCAGGAGGATAGGGAGTGGGATAGCTTGATCTTGGTTTCAGATAAAGCTCGGCACAACATCGTGGGCCGAAGGGCCTGTTCTGTGCTGTACTGTTCTATGTTCTATGTTCTAGAAAGTCAATATCTTTTCCCAAAGGTCAGGGGATCTAAAACTAGAGGGCATAGGTTTAAGGTGACAGGGGAGAGATACAAAAGTGTCCAGAGGTGCAATTTTTTCACACAGAGGGTGGAACAAGCTGCCAGAGGGAGTAGTGGCGGCGGGTACAATTTTGTCTTTTAAAAAGCATTTCGACAATTACATGAGTATATTGAGCGATATGGGCCAAATGCGTGAAATTGGGATTAGTTTAGGGATTTAAAAAAAAGGCGGCATGGGCAAGTTGGGCTGAAGGGCCTGTTTCCATGCTGTAAACCTCGATGACTCTATGACTTTATAAGGGGTGGCAGATTTAAAACTGAGATGAGGTGAAATTTATTCTCTCAAAAGGTCGTGTGTCTGTAGAATTCACTGCCTCAGGGTCAAGTAGTTGTCAGGACATTGAGTAAATTTAAGGAGGAGATGGACAGATTTTAATTAGTAATGGGTTGAAATGTTATGGAAAATGGGCAGGATAGTGGAGTTGAGGCTGAGACAAGATTAACCATGATTGTACTGATTAGTGCAGCAGGCAAAAAGGGCTGAAGAGCCTCCTCTGTTCCTAGTTTTGAGTTTAAATTTATTTATCATTCACAAGTAGGCTGATATTAACACTGCAATGAATTTGCTGTGAAAATCCCCTAGTCGCCACACACTGGCGCCTGTTCGGGTACACTGAGGGAGTATATAGCTTGGCCAATGCACCTAACCAGCATGTCTTTCATTTTGTGGGAGGAAACCGGATCACCTGGAGGAAACCCATGCAAACACAGGGAGAATATACGGATTCTACACTGACAGTGACCCAAGCTGGGAATCTGTGAGGCAGCATTGCTAACCACTGTGCCACGCCTTACGTTTTAAAGGCCTCTGAAATGGTTGGGCAAGTCACTCAGTTCAGGGCAATCAGGCATGGGCAATAAATGCTGGCTCAGCCAGTGACGTCCACACCCCCTGAGCGAATGAAAATTCATTGACTTAACATGGCATCAAGGAGCCTTGACAAACTGGAGTCGATGGAAATCAGGGGCAAACTCTCCACTGGTTAGACTTAAACCTGGCAAAAGGAAGATGGGTGTGGTGGTCAATCATCTTAGCTCAAGGGCATCACTGCAGGAGATCTTCAGGATAGTGTCCTAGGCCCAAACATCTTCAGCTGCTTCAACAATGACATTCCATCATAAGGTCAGAAGTGGGATGTTCGCTGATGACAGACAAGATTCTAGAGATAGGCTTAGTGGTGTAGTAAGTAGCATGGAGGAAAGCCTTAGGTTACAGGGAAGAATGGAATTTAATCCTGAAAAGTGTGAGGTGGTGCATTTTGGGAAGACAAAAAGGCATGGGAATACACATTGAACGATAGGACACTGTGAAGTACAAAGCACCAGAGGAACCTTGGGGTAAATGTCCATAAATCCCGAAGGCAGCAGATGTACAGACTGGTTAGGCTGTTGTTCTCCTTAGGGCAGAGAAGGCTGAGGGGTGACCTGATTGAGGTGTACAGAATTATGAAGGACATAGTTAGGGTAGACTTCCTCTTAGTAGCGGGGGCTTAGATTTAAGGAACGGGGCAAGAGATTTAGAGTGGATTTGTGGAAAAACGTCTTCACCCGGGGATGGAGGGAATCTGGAACTCACTGCCTGAAAAGGTGTTTTGGGAGGAACCTTCACATCATTTAAGAAGCATTTAGATCTGCACTTGTATTACGAAGGGGAGGTTGATCTCTCTGAGAACTAACACTCAACTATTCAAAGAGAAGTACCTCCCTTCATGATCTGTTAAAAGGTTTGTGAGAAGGCGGATTATTTGCCCTTCAACAGCTTGTGGTGTCAAATAAAAATAACTACCTGAGACTCTCTGTAAAAAAAAGCAAGGAACACTTTATTCTTCTAACCAACAGTCAAGAGGTTAACTAAACTATTAACAAATCGAATAAAACACGATGCTAATGAAATGCTGTTTAGATAATTACATTTCCCACTTGTTAAAAAAACATTGAATTTTCAGTCACACTCAAAATGCAGTCAGGTTTGTCGTCTTCCGGAACCTTCTTTCTTCTTTATCTTCTATTTTCACTATCTTCTTTTGGTACTTTTATGATTTAGATGAGGCTTTCTTTTAAGACATAAATATGGCTCTTACACTGGCAGAAACAATGACTTTGTGTGTGTCTCTCTCTCTCCAGCTGTGATCTGTGCTGTTACGTGGCAGGCGGTCTTCTGGCAGTCTGGAGCTGGGAGCTGGTTTTATACCCCTTATGACATACCAAAATTCACACAATAGGATTGATTTGCAGGTTACCAAAACATCAAATTCAAATTCTGATAGGCTGCTGCTATTCAAATGCCTATTTCAAATTGGTTGGTTAAAATTCAAAAACATGTTCTGATTCAAATGCCTAAAGCCTGTTCCCAAAGCAACCCTGTTGTTTTTGCCTCTGATACATTGTTTCAGTCTGTTCTGGATCCACCTGCAGCTCTTCAGTACAAAAAAAACCCAAAACCAACTTTTAAACTGACAATTTTACAACCCTGAGCATTTTTATAATTTTTAAAGTAATTTTACGAACGCTAACTTCAAAACACCTTCCCCCTCAAAAAAATAAACCTTCATCGTGAAAAGATGGCTTCATTTTTTTTTCTCCGAAAGTTACAATAAAGCATCGCAATAACATTTTCACAACCCACCACATGTACAATCTGGAAATAAAATGCTCGTAACGTAAGACTCCAATGAAATAGTGTGGCATTCTTGTTCTTGAATCTTTCCAGAAATATCAAAGGATTGTGATCGATATACACAATCATCTCTGATGTATTGTTTGTAATATAAACATTAAAATGTTGCAAGACTATTACTAAACTCGATAACTCCTTTTCAATTGTGGAATATTTTGTCTGGTGGATATTGAGTTTTTTCAAAAAATAACCGATTAGCCTTTCAATTCCGCAATCATCACAATCTTCAACCTCTCTTTACAACAATATGAGGTCCCTATTTGCTTCAAGAAGATGACCATCATCCCAGTACCAAAGAAAAACCAAGCAGTGTGCCTTAATGACTATCGTCCGTTGGCTCTGACATCCATCATTATGAAGCGCATTGAAAGGCACAAATCAATTCCAGCCTCACAGACTGCCTGGATCCACTACAGTTCATCTACTGCCATAACAGGCCCACAGCAGATGCCATCTCCCTGGCCCTGCACTCAACTGATTATCCGAATCAGTTCGGTATTCCTGTCAATGAGTCCTCAACATGGTCTTTCGGGTCTGATGCCACCTTTCCAATGCTCCTTGGGATTCAGGATGGTATGCACTTGAGGTAAAGTGTCTGATGCCTGAACTATCTATGACCTCCTTAAATAATTTGGCAGTAAAATTGAACCTTGGTCTGATTGAACCTCCCTGGATAATCCATAATGGATGAAGAAAGCGAGCAATTGCCTCTGCAAATACTGGTTCCCATTTTTGGTTTTAGTGAGGGGATCTACACAATCAATTATACCCATGTAAAAGGTTCTTCAAATGCAGGAATTGGCATCAAGAGCGCGGGTTTTAACACCGCCTTTCTAGCTGTGATCTGTGCTGTCTCTCGGCAGGTGGTCTTCTGGCAGTTTGGAGCTGGGAGTTGGTTTTATACCCTGATGACATACTAAAATTCACCCAATAGGATTGGTTTGCCGGTTATCAAAACATCAGATTCAAAATCTGATAGGCTGCCGCTATTTAAACGCATATTTCAAATTGACTGGTTAAAATTCAGAAACATGTTCTAATTCAAATGCCTAAAGCCTGTTGCCACAGCAACCCTGTTGATTTTGCCTCTGATGCGTTGTTTTAGTCTGTATTGGATACACCTGCAGATTTCCAGCACAAAAAAAACAAAACCACCTTTGAAACAGATAATTTTACAACTCTTAGAATGTCTATCCAAAGAGCTTCTATAGGTATGTTAGGAGCAAAAGGATAGCGAGGGATAAAATTGGTCCTCTTGAAGACCAGAGTGGTAGATCAGAGGAACCAAAAGAGATGGGGGAGATACTAAATGGTTTTTTTGCATCCGTATTTACTCAGGAAACGGGCATGGAGTCTACGGAAATAGGGCAAACTGGTAGGGAGGCCATGGAACCTTTACAGATTAAAGGGGAGGAGGTGCTCGCTGTCTTGAGGCAAATCAGAGTGGATAAATCCCCAGGACCGGACAGGGTATTCCCACGGACCTTGAGGAAGCTAGTGTTGAACTTGCAGGGGCCCTGGCATACATATTTAAAATGTCAGTATTCACGGGGGAGGTGCCGGATGATTGGAGGGTAGCTCATGTTGTTCCGTTGTTTAAAAAAGGTTCCAAAAGAAATCCGGGAAATTATCGGCCAGTAAGTTTGACGTCGGTGGTGGGCAAGTTATTGGAAGGTGTGATACGGGATAGGATTTACAAATATTTGGATAGACAGGGACTTATTAGGGAGAGTCAACATGGCTTTGTGCGTGGTAGGTCATGTTTGAGCAATCTATTAGAGTTTTTCGAGGAGGTTACCAGGAAAGTGGATGAAGGGAAGGCGGTGGATGTTGTCTACCTGGATTTCAGCAAGGCCTTTGACAAGGTCCCTCATGGGAGGTTAGTTAGGAAGGTTCAGTCGCTAGGTATACATGGGGAGGTAGTAAATTGGATAAGACACTGGCTCAATGGAAGAAGCCAGAGAGTGGTTGTGGAGGATTGCTTCTCTGAGTGGAGGCCTGTGACTAGTGGTGTGCTGCAGGGATCGGTGTTGGGTCCATTGTTGTTTGTCACCTATATCAATGATCTGGATGATAATGTGGTAAATTGAATCAGCAAGTTTGCTGATGATACAAAGATTGGAGGTGAAGTGGACAGTGAGGAAGGTTTTCAAAGCTTGCAGAGGGATTTGGACCAACTAGAAAAATGGGCTGAAAAATGGCAAATGGAATTTAACGCAGACAAGTGTGAGATATTGCACTTTGGAAGGACAAACCAAAGAAGAACGTATAGGGTAAATGGTAGGACTCTGACGAGTGCAGTTGAACAGAGGGATCTGGAAATACAGGTATAGAATTCCCTAAAAGTGACGTCACAGGTGGATAGGGTCGTAAAGAGTGCCTTTGGTACATTGGCCTTTATAAATCGGAGTATCGAGTATAAAAGTTGGAGGGTTATGGTAAGGTTATATAAGGCATTGATGAGGCCGAATTTGGAGTATTGTGTACAGTTTTGGTCACCTAGTTACAGGAAGGATGTAAATAAGATTGAAAGAGTGCAGAGAAGGTTCACAAGGATGTTGCCGGGACTTGAGAAGCTGAGTTACAGAGAGAGATTGAATAGGTTGGGACTTTATTCCCTGGAGCGTAGAAGATTGAGGGGAGATTTGATAGAGGTGTATAAGATTTTGATGGGTATAGATAGAGTGAATGCAAGCAGGCTTTTTCCGCTGAGGCAAGGGGAGAAAAAAACCAGAGGGCATGGGTTCAGGGTGAAAGGAGAAAAGTTTAAAGGGAATATTAGGGGGGGCTTCTTCACGCAGAGAGTGGTGGGAGTGTGGAATGAGCTGCCAGATAAAGTGGTAAATGCGGGGTCACTTTTAACATTTAAGAAAAACTTGTACGGGTTCATGGATGAGAGGGGTGTGGAGGGATATGGTCCAAGTGCAGGTCAGTGGGACTAGGCATAAAATGGTTCGGCACAGACAAGAAGGGCCAAAAGGCCTGTTTCTGAGCTGTAATTTTCTATAGTTCTATGGTTCTGTGGTCTACAATTTTTAAAATAATTTTACAAACAATAACTTCACAACATTTGAAACACCATACCATACAAGACTATGGACCAAATGTTGCAAAATGGGATTAGAGTAGATAGGTGCATGATGATTGGTGTAGACATGATGGGCCAATGGCCCATAAAACCCTATGCCTATGACTCTTGGAGATAAAGTGGTTCAGAAGGCATGTATGATACTTGCCTTTACTATCTGAGGCATATAATAGAGCATGGAGATTATGATGGAGCAGTATGAAATGTTCATTCAGCAACAGCTAGCGTACTGTGTGCAACTCTACTTGCCTCACTGTAGGTAGGATGTGATTTCTCCAGAAAGGGTGCAGAGGGGATTCACCAGGATTTTGCCTGGGCTGGAGCCTTTCAGCTATGAAGAGAGGCTGGTTAGGCTAGGGTTGTTTTCCTTAAAGCAGAGAAGAATGAGGGGGCACCTGATTGAGGTGTACAAAATTATGAGGGGCATATATAAGGTAGATAGGAAGGAACTTTTCCCCTTAGTGGAGTGGGCAGTAACTAGGGGGCATGGATTTAAGGTGAGGAGCAAGAGTTTTGCAGCGGATTTAAAGAGTTTTTTTTCACCCAGATGGTGGTGGGAACTTGTAACTTACTGCCTGACAGTTTAGAAGAGGAGGGAACTCTCACAACATGTAAGAAGCATTTTGATGAGCACTTGAAGCACCATACGATACAAAGCTATGGACCAAGTACTGGAACATAGGATTGAAGTAAACTAGTGTTGGATAGGTGGCACAGATACAATTGGCTGAAGGGCATTTTTCTGTGCTGTAAAACTCTATGACTATGACTCTATCACTAAAAGACAGACAAGGGAATAGTGATTGACCAGTAGAATGGACAGACAAGAGGATAAAGATAGATGAGTGGAATGGACAGACCGGATAAAAATAGACGAGTGGAATAGACAGACAGGATGGAGATAGAGTAGTAGAATGGGCAGACAAGAGAACAGAATCATCGAATCATAGAATCCTCCAGTGCAAAAGGAGGCCATTCGGCCTATCGAGTCTGCACTGACCACAATCCCACCCAGGCCCTATCCCCATAACCCCATGCATTCACCTGAACTAGTCCCCTGACACTAAGGGGCAATTTAGCATGGCCAATGCACCTAACCCACACATCTTTGGACTGTGGGAGGAAACCAGAGCACCTGGAGGAAACCTATGCAGGCACGGGGAGAATGTGCAAACTCCAGACAGACAGTGACCCAAGGCTGGGAATCGAGCCCAGGTTCCTGGTGCTGTGAGATATGGGATGGACAGACAAGAGGCTGACACAATTTAATAGAGATGTGCGAGGTGATGTATTTTGACTGAAGGGATAAGGAGAGACAAGGGACAGAACCACACCTTTCTAAGTGGTGCAGAGGGAGATGGAGGTGCATATAGATGGATCTTTAAATGTGGCAGAATATGTTGAGAATGTGATTAGCAAAGCATATTGGGTTTGAGTTTCATATTTAGAGATATTGAATATAAAAGCAGGTAGGACATGGTGCACCGATATACAGCAGTAGTTAGGCTACAAATAATTTTTTTTTTCAGTTCTGGTTACCACACTTTAGGAAGGATGTGAGGGTCCTAGAGAAGGTGCGGAGAATATTGACTAAAATAGTTTCAGGGATGATGGATTTGAGTTACAAGATTAGATTGGAGAAGCTGTTTCTGAAGGAAAGTGAATTGAGGGGAAATTTGATTGATATGTGCAATATTATGACAGGTTGATAAAGATAGACGAAGAAAAATGATCTCATTATCTGGAACACCAGCCATGCAAGCTCTGCTGGATTCATTCCATTTGTTCAACAAACCTGCTGCTCTGGTCGTGTTCTGCTGGATGTTATAATTATGGAAATGTGGAGGCAGCAGCAAGGGAAACACCTTTTCCCAACAATATCATCAGAAATCAGAAGCAATCACTGTATGTGTGTGTGTGATGATAAAAGCAACAAGCACTCTGAGATTAGATATGGAACATCTCTACACCAGCATTCTGATCCTGATTCTGAGGAACTGCACCAAAGATGATGAAAGGACTTCTTCTGGTGCTTGTAGTTCTGCTGTTGATTCAGCCCAGCCATACCAGCGGGAAAGGAAATGTTCTATAGCACAGATCCATAAATTTTGAAATTTCTCATCAGCCAATGTTCAGATAGTTTAATGTGTAAACTGTTATCAATGTCCTGGTTTCATTTGTTGAGAGAAGGTGATTGTGAGATGAGAAGAATGATTAAAGAATTTAATGTAAACCAGTTCCACAGGTAAATCCCACAATGTTTTTAAAAAAAAATCCCTACAGTGCAGAAGGAGGCCATCGAGTCCGCACCGACCACAATCCCACCCAGCCCCTATCCCCATAACCCTACTTATTTACCCTACTAACCCCTGACACACTGGGGCAATTTAGCATGGCCAATCAACCTAACCTGCACATCTTTGGACTGTGGGAGGAAACCGGAGCACCCGGAGGAAACCCATACAGACACAGGGAGGATGTGCAAACTCCGCACAGACAGTGACCCAGGCTGGGAATCAAACCCGGGTCCCCAGCGCTGTGAGGCAGCAGTGGTAATCACTCTGCCACGATGCCACCCCCTGTGTCACCGTGCCGCCCCCAGTTTAGTCACTATCTGAATGGGTCGAGGGATTGGGAGCTGATCCAAACAGACCGACAATGAAAATACAAATTACAGGGTGGGCCTGATTTGTTGGATCTTAATGTGGAGATGCCGGCGTTAGACTGGGGTGAACACAGTAAGAGTTTTAACAACACCAGGTTAAAGTCCAACAGGTTTATTTGGTAGCAAATACCATTAACTTTCGGAGCACTGCTCCTTCATCAGATGGAGTGGAAATGTGCTCTCAAACAGGGCACAGAGACACAAAATCAAGTTACAGAATACTGATCAGAATGCGAATCCCTACAACCAACCAGATCTTAAAGATACAGACAGTGTGGGTGGAGGGAGCATTAAGCACAGGTTAAAGAAATATGTATTGTCTCCAGACAGGATAGCTCGCAAGTCCAGGAGGCAAGCTGTGGGGGGTTACTGATAATGTGACATAAATCCAACATCCCGGTTCAGGCCGTCCTCATGTGTGCGGAACTTGGCTATCAGTTTCTGCTCAGCGACTCTGCGCTGTCGTGTGTCATGAAGGCCACCTTGGAGAATGCTTACCTGGAGATCAGAGGCTGAATGCCCGTGAGTGCTGATAACAGTCACGGGCATTCAGCCTCTGATCTTCAGGTAAGCGTTCTCCAAGGCGGCCTTCACGACACACGACAGCGCAGAGTCACTGAGCAGAAACTGATAGCCAAGTTCCGCACACATGAGGACGGCCTAAACCGGGATGTTGGATTTACATCACATTATCAGTAACGCCCACAGCTTGCCTCCTGGACTTGTGAGCTATCCTGTCTGGAGACAATACACACCTCTTTAACCTGTGCTTAATGCTCCCTCCACCCACATTGTCTGTATCTTTAAGATCTGGTTGGCTGTAGGGATTCGCATTCTAATCAGTATTCTGTAACTTGATTTTGTGTCTCTGTGCCCTGTTTGAGAGCACATTTCCACTCCATCTGACGAAGGAGCAGCGCTCCGAAAGCTAATGGTTTATTTGCCACCAAATAAACCTGTTGGACTTTAACCTGGTGTTGTTAAAACTCTTGTTGGATCTTAGTCAGAGCATTGGTACAGATGGGAGACTGTGTAAGTGGCTTCAGTACCCTGGTATTACAGGGACGATTCACAGTTCCTGCTCCTGATCACTGCTACCTGCTGGTGAGTGTGAGAATGTGGACTGTGTGTGAGGACAGAATCAGGAGCCCTTCAAGATCTGTCCCTTTCCCTCCACACTCACTGTCTGGTCTCGCAGGCAAAAGAATAGGGAATTGGGAGCGAAACTGGAGGTGTCTGTCGAACCAATCCCCAGACAGACATCAAATTTTCATTGTTTGACAGGAGTGCTGCATGTTTTGGGTTGATGCCTTGTTGCAAATCACACAACCCATCACTGTGGAAGTGCTGCAATGTTGTTGATTCATGTTTGAGATGAAAAATTAAATGGACACGTTGTCCATTGGGCCAAAAGATGTAGGAGCAGAATGCGGCCATCCGTCCTATCGAGTCTGCTCTGCCTTTCAATGAGATCATGACTGATCTGATATAATCATTTGGAACTCCACTTTCCCACTATTTTCCCATGTTGGGGTTTTTTCAGAGGCTCAGCACTGAGCTTAACTTTAGCTAAGACAAAGAGTCACGACTACAGATCCTGGTGAAAGACGTTTCTTTATTGACCAACTTACACTGGGAGAGAAGGTTTGGGTGATCCAACACTTCTCAGAAGTTGTATCACAGCGTCAATATAATTATACAATTTCCAAAAGTCATTTTACACTCCCATTGTCTCATCCCAGTTGGAAATGAGCAAATCATCATTGCTCCAAGTAAATCATTGTGAGTAAATGTCACATACCTTGGCCAATTACAGCTATCTTCTGACAGCATGAGAGCAGTGGTTACGAGTGATTTCTGACTGTTTTTTCCATGGCCACCTGTTAAGGTTCCATCCCATCTTATCTAGTTGGAGGCTTGGTCTATTCATTAAGCTGTCTGAGTTCTGTCCTTGGCTTGTGAATTTTTTATTCATGAGCACTGTCTAGAGTCCATGCCAATAAGAGCTACGCTTCTGTGAGTTCATTGTTATAAAGGACATAGTTCAGTTTACTAGACTATTTTCCCATGATGCCTGAGAACTCTGTGCCATTAGCCAAGTTGTATGTCCTTTCAATAACACACTTTTCAGAAATACATGTTTAAATTATCTCACAGTGGTTATATGTATTTCTATGCAGACAGTACCTCTGTAAAATGTAGGTAAAAGACAGTCTGTGATTCTTATCCAAAGTTAATCCACTCTGTTTTATAGTCTTTACGGGTTTTTTTAACCCCAGAATCTCTCTATCACCCCATGACCTTGGATTCCTCACTGATTAAAGATCTGTCTTTCTCAGCCTTCAACATAGTTAATAATCCAGCCTCTACAGCTCTCTGCGGTAAAATATTGCACAGATTCACTACCCTCTGAGGGAAGAAATTCCTCCTTATCTTGTCTTAAATGGGTGATACCTTACTCTGAGAGTATGGCCTCTGGTCCTAGAATCTCTCACAGGGAGAATCATCCTCTCAGCATCTAGTCTTATATGTCTCAATAAGGTTGCCTCTTGTTCTTCTAAATTCTAATGAATACAGAACCAATCTCTCACCTGTTCCTGGGACAGGGAATATCTGGGTTATTCGGTGAGAAACTGAGAGTTCCCTCATTGCCCTGACCAACATCACTGTCTCCAACAAGATGACAAGAAACTCGTCCCATCTGTCAAACCTCATTCGCTGTTTGTGGTCCTGTCCCATGAGCAGATTGTCGGACAAAAGTTTGTCACGTAAAGGGTGGGAATTACAACCTTGCTCCAACGAGATTGGAAATTCCCACTCGAGGTCAACGGACATTTCTGTTGTCCGCCCCTTGTCCGCTCTGATTCCATGGCGGGTGAGGTGGTAGAATTCCGGCAGTAGACTTTAGGTGAGACTGAGAACAGTACCGCCAACGCAGTGATGTAAGAGGTCACATGACCCACACCAGGGTTCAGTGGATGAAGCCATGTGTAGAAGCAAGCAAAGGGACAGCTCCTCGCTTGGACTTTTATTCTATATTTATACATAGTTTTTCTAGTTAATAAAGAATTACAGTTAACAATTTAAGATTACAAAGATGTCATTAAGACCATCTCAACTGCACCAACCCGCCACAATATTCTCAATTCTTCCCTGGTTTGCTCCAGCTCCCAATTCTCTCATTAGGTAAGAGTTAAGGTTGATGTTTGTCTGAAGACAGACACAGTAACAGCGACAAAATCAGCTTCATGTTTTCTCACTGTTCTCTCTTCCTCAATATCTCACTGAATTCATTCTTCACTCTGAACTTCAGGTTTCTATTACAGTTTCCATCTGTCTGAGTCCATGTGCAGAACACTGGGAGGAACTTGCAAATCCCTGTAAAGATCCTGACATGACAATAGCTTATCCATAGAACCATAGAATCCTACAGTGCAGAAGGAGGCCATTTGACCCACCAGGTCTGCACAGACCACAAACCCACCCAGACCCTATCCAATAACCCCATGCATTTACCCTAGCTAGTTCCCCTGACACTAAGGGGCAATTTAGCACGGTCAATTAACCTAACATGCATATCTGTGGAGTGTGGGAGGAAACCGGAGCACCCAGAGGAATCCTGGGTAGACATGGTGAAAATGTGCAAACTCCACAAAGTCAGTGACCCGATGCTGGAATTGAACCCGGGTCCCTGGTGCTGTGAGGCAGCAATGCTAACCACTCTGCCACCGTGCCACACATGTGTCCTTGCGTCAGTCCAAGGAAACCAAAGTGTTGCACGGTGCAGTGAAAGATCCAATGAGGGATCCCCAGCATCCCAAGCTTTCCAGAGTCCCACTGAATGAAAACTTAATTCCTGGAAAACAGGCACTTTATTTGGTGAGAGCCCAAAATTCAGTTTCAATAAATTGGGATTAACAGTGAGTTCTTGTTGTATGGTCCATTTTGAGGAGCATCTGTAAATGTGAACTAGTGCCTCAGAGCTCTGTAACTGAAGCTGTGGTGCCACATTGCAAATGGATCACATACATTTGAATAGTTTTAAGTGTTGTCATTGTTCTGTTGAATGTATTTCCCTAAGATCATAATTTCGACCTAATATTGGAAGACAATTCAGAGGAAAAGATGTAACCAATGTTTTGAAATGATTAGAATATAACTATAAAAGTCTCAACAAAGGAATGAAACCGGACAGACCACCTGGCATCCACTTAGGCACCGGAAAAGACAATGGCAAAACAAACAGCCCTGTCGACCCTGCAAAGTTCTCCTTCCTAACATCTGAGGGCTAGTGCCAAAATTGGGAGAGCTGCCTCACAGACTGATCAAGCAAGATCCTGACATAGTCATTCTCACCTTACAGATAGCACTCCAGACACCACTATTACCATCCCTGGATATGTCCTGTTCCATCAGATGGACATTCCCAGCAGAGGTTGTGGCACAGAGGTATGCAGTCAGGAGGGAATTGCCCTGGGAGCCCGCAATATCGACTCTGGACCCCATGAAATTTTATGGCTTCAGGTTAAACATGGGCAAGGAAACCTCTTACTGATTACCACATTCTGTCCTCCTTCGGCTGATGAATCAGTACTCCTCCATGTTGAGCAACACTTGAAAGAAGCACTGAGGTGGCAAGGGTGCAAAATGTACTCTGGGTGTGGGATCTTAATGTCCAACACCAAGAGTGACTGGGTACAGCACTACTGATCGAGCTGGTCAGATCCTAAAGGATATAACTTCTAGACTGGGTCTGGGCTGGTGGTGAGGGAACCAACAAGAGGGAAAATCATACTTGACCTCATCCTTTCCAATCTACTGGCTGCAGATGCATCTGTCCATGACAGTATTGGTCAGAGTGACCACCACTCACTTCTTGTGGAGACAAAGTCCCGCCTTCACATTGAGAATATCCTCCATTGTGTTGTGTCGCACTATCACCGTACTAAATGGGACAGACTTCGAACAGATCTAGCAACTCAAGACTGAGCATCCATGAGGCGCTGTGGGCCATTAACAGCAGCAGAACAGTATTCCAAACCAATCTGCAATCTCATGGCCCGGCACTCAACCATTACAATCAAGCCAGGGATCGACCCTGGTTTAATGGTGAGTGCAGTAGGACCAGGCATACCTAAAACTGAGGTGTCAACCTGGTGAAGCCACCAAACAGGACTACTTGCATGCTAAGCAGCATAAACAGCAAGTGATGGACAGAGCGAAGCGATCGCACAACATACAGATCAGATCTAAACTCTGCAGTCCTGCCACATCCAGTCATGAATGGTGGTGGACAATTAAACAACTCACTGGAGCAGGAGGCTCCACAAATATCCCCATCCTCAATGATGGAGGAGCACAGCATATCAGTGCAATAGATCAGTCAGAAGTGTCGAGTGGATGATCTATCTGAGCCTCCTCCAGTGGCCCCAGCATCACAGATATCAGTCTCCAGCCAATTTGATTCACTCCATGTAATACCAAGAAACGGTTAGAGCAAAGGGAATGAGCCTTGATAATGTTCCGGCTGAGGCCTTGTGCTCCAGAACTTGCTGCTCCCCAAGCCAAGCTCCGCCAGTTCAGTTACAAAACTGGCATCTACCCGGCAATGTGGAAAATTGCCCAGGCATCTTCTGTACACAAAAAGCAGGACAAATCCAACCCAACCAATACTGCCCCATCTGTCTACTCTCGATCATCAGTAAAGTGATCACAGTGTGATAACACTGTTATCAAGCAGCACTTGCTCAACAATAACTTGCTCAGTGATGCCCAGTTTGGGTTTTGCCAGGGTCACTCACCACCTGACCTCATTATACCCTTGGTTCAATCATGGACAAAAGAGCTGAATTCCAGAGGTGAGATGTGAGTGGCAGCCCTTGACGTCAAGGCTGCATTCGATAGAGTGTGGCATGAAGGAGCCATAGCGAAACTGGAATCAATGGATATCAGGGGGAAAACTCTCCACTGGTTGACTCCAGGACAATGGTTGTGGCTGTGGAGGGTCAGTCATCTCAGCTCCAGGATATCTCTGCAGTAGTCCCTCAGGGTAGTGTCGTCGGCCCAAACATCTTCAGCTGCTTCATCCTTGATCTTCCCTCTGTGTTGTGGAGATGCTGGTGTTGGACTGAGCACAGTAAGAAATCTCACAACACCAGGTTAAAGTCCAACAGGCCCTTCCCTCTGTCATAAGGTTAAAAGTGGGAATGTTCGCTGATGATTGCACAATGTTCAGCAAGGTTCACTACTCCTCAGATAGTGAAGCAGTCCATGTTCAAATGCAACAAGATCTGGACAATATCCAGCCGTGTGGTAAGTAACATTGGGGCCATACAAATCCAGGCAATTACCAAAGAGATACTTTAACCACCACCCCTTGACATCCTTGGGCTAACCCTTGCGGAAACTCATCTGGACTTGCCACATAATCAGAATGGCTACAAGAGCAGGCCAGAGGCTCGGAATACTGCGGTGAGTAAATCACCTCCTGACTCCCCAAAGCCTGTCATAGAGTCTTAGAGGTTTACAGTATGGAAAACAGGCTCTTCGGCCCACCATCATATTCAGCTCCTTTGAGTACTTTGGGAAATCACAAGCAGATTCTGCCGAGGGTGAGTCAGGGGTTAAGAGATAAATGAGCTAATATTTCAAGAGTGGAAGTGGAATCAGTGTGGAAAATTCAAGGGTAAAAACCTCAAAGTGAAAATAAGAGAAATGCTTCAGGGTTCAAAGAGTTCAACATGTGAAAACTATTGAGAAAATTGCAAAGGATGAAAGAAGGGGAAACGTCAATGCCAAAATATTTGGAAATTCCATAGTCTAAAAATGTGGTAAAAGTTTGACAGCGATTCAGGATGAATAATCTAATCCAAACTCTGAAAACATGAAGAATACAAAAATAGTTCAGAAATTGAAAAATGTGAGGAAAACAAGGGAAAAACTCTTCAGGGTGAGAATGTCAACCAACATTAGAGTAACATCAGTTTAAATGGAAAAGCATGTGGAAAATCCAAAAATTGAAAATGTGAGAACAAGGTAAATACAGGTGAGAAAACTGTTTGCAAATTTAAAGAGTCGAAATATGAAATGAAAATTGAGAAGGAAGTGAGAATAATTAGAAAAGTAAAAATGAACAATGATTTTAATGAATTCCGATAATATGTGAAAAGTGTGCGATAATGTGAGAAAACTGGCAGAATAATCTAAAGAATGATAATGAGGATGAATAGGAAAATCCAAAGAATAAAACATGTGAGAATGTACAGTGAAATTCTAACATTGCGATTGTCAGAATAATGTGTAATAATCACACAGACTGAAAACGAAACAGTAGATACATTTACAACTGGGAGCAACGCACATGAAGGCACAATGGGTAGAACTGCTGCCTCACCATGCCAATGACCCGTGTTCGGATTCCAGCCTCGGCTGACTGTGTGGAGTTCAAAGGTTTTCAACTGCCTGCGCGTTTCTTCCTGGTAAAATTGTGACAGAAACATGGAAATTGTGAAGCGTGAAATATCTGTGCAGAATGCATGTGGAATTCACAGGGTGTAACTTATCAGTAAAGTTAAAGAATATTTGGAGTGACAATGTGAGTATATTTCAAAAACTGAAATATGTTTAAAATGTGAGTAAAACAGAGAGAATGACAAGTGTGAGAATTGTTTGGGAAAAAACGTGTTAAAAATTGAGAAAATGTTTGAATTTGTTATGAAAGCAGATGTTAAAGCTGAAGTGTTTAGAAACGTGAGATATCAGAATAAGCAAAGAGTGAAAATTGGAATAAACTGCGGAATAACCACGAAGAAAATATTTTTAAATTGTCCATGTAAAATGTTCAACTTTTCAACGTGGGGCAAGTGAGTATTATTCCAGTCGAATAATTTTGAGGAAAATAAAAGAATAATTCAAAGAAAAAATATGGTAAAACATGGGAAAAAGTTAGAAAAAGTTAGAACTAAAAACGCTAAAATGTTTTGAAGAAATTAGCAAAAATGTGTGAAGTTGAGTGAAAATGACAAAGATTGAAACGTGAGGAGAACGTGAGAACAACATCAGGAAAAATCAAGATGGAAAATTGTGTAAGAACTGCAAAATCATGAGAAGAATTAGGGGAGAATGTGAAAAATGAAAGAGCAAAAAATCTAAGCAGAACGTGAGAAAAATTGCAGTCCCATAATCCGGTGTAACAGCACTTCAACAGCATTTCATTACTTAACAGAAATAAGAGTCACTCGGAGAACTTAGAATGATTCGAATTGGTATTATTTTTATTTAACTTCATGATGAAGTAACTTATTTCTTAGAAACAGTAGATATATTCACAACCTGAGCAACACACATGAAGGCACAAAGGATAACACTGCTGACTCACGGTCGATTCCGGCCTTGGCTGACTGTGTGGCGTTCACAGGTTTCCATGTGCCTGGGCGGGTTTCTTCCAGGTGCTCCGGTTTCCTTTTGCTGTCCAAAGATGTGCAGGTGAAGAGGATTGGCCATGTCAAATGCATGAGTTTTCCCGGATAGGGCAGAGGTGTAGGCCTGGGTAAGATGCTCTTTCTACAATTCTACAATTCTATTGTTTATTTTTTCATTTCAGCACACCTAAAAACTGCCTCTTTACCCATGTAAACACTATGTGAACACAAATCTGTTTCTCCCATCTGTTACTACATTAATTTCAGGAACAAATGTTTCGTTAGTACTCCTCTCTGGGATTGAAAATCATTCCACTGTCTATTCACTGAATCAGCTTCCTTTCCTCTGCTTTTACGAATCGGTTCTGGTGGCTTGACCAGTTGCTCTGGGTTTAATTCTACTCTTCTGACAATTTATGGAGCAAATACATATCTGTTAGCCCCCGTGTCCTCAATCTATTCGCCAAATATTGAAACACACAGTTTTGCATTGTCCTTCAATAGTCACCTTCATCTTCCCACAATCGCTATACAACTACCCACCAATATACAGTTCATCTTCTGGCAAATGCATGCTAATCTTCTCCTCACAACAATTACTTTGTCTATCCAATTCGTTGCCCATTCAACAACTAACCATTCCAAACACTCGCTTATTTTCAGATCAGCCAACATATTTAAGGTCATTATCCATTTGCCGTTCAGTCTCGAAACATCAACATTACCATTTCCTTGGAAAAATCTCCACCTTTTCCACTTTTAAACATCATCATTTCTATAATCCAACTTTCCTCTTCTACAGTATGGATGGAATTTTGTTGGGCTATATCCGCTAGATTCTATTCCATTTATAAATATCTGACCTGTGACCCTCCGCCCTGCACCAACACCTGGCCGCCGGCCTGGATCCTCCTTCAACGTCACTCTGCAGTGCACCAACGAATTTCCAGACATTATCTTAGTGTGCCTCTCAACTATCTCTCTTATCCATCTAAAACGGCATGTTTAACGACTCACTCCATGGACGTTCCACTTCGTGTGGGGCAGCCTTCATGCAAACAGAGATGGGTTATAGACGGTCCAAGAGGGAGGATGGACAGGGGATAGAGAAGGGGAGAGCTCAGACCAAAGGATTGAGATGTGTTTACTTTAATGCCAGGAGTATAGTGAATAAAGGGGATGAGCTCAGAGCCTGGATCGATGCTTGGAAGTGTGATGTGGTGGCCATTACGGAGACTTGGATGTCTCAGGGACAGGACTGGATACTACAGGTGCCGGGATTCAGATGTTTCAGGAAGGACAGGGAGGGAGGCAAGAGAGGGGCTGGAGTGGCACTGCTGATCAGGAATAGTGTGACAGCTGTAGAGAAGGTGTATGCTGTGGAGGGATTGTCTACAGAGTCTCTGTGGTTGGAAGTTCAGAGTGGGAAGGGGTCAATCACTTTGCTGGGAGTTTTCTATAGGCCGCCCAATAGCGACAGGGAGGTGGAGGAGCAGATAGGGAAACAGATCCTGGAGAGTTGCAATAATAGCAGAGTTGTTGTGATGGGAGACTTTAATTTCCCAAACATAGATTGGAATATCCCTAGGATAAGGGGATTGGATGGGGAGGAGTTCGTTAGGTGTGTTCAGGAGGGTTTCCTGACACAGCATGTGGACAAGCCTACAAGAGGAGAGGCTGTACTAGATCTGATACTGACCAATGAGCCTGGACAGGTGTCAGATCTCGGTGGGAGAGCATTTTGCGGATAGTGATCATAACTCTATCTCCTTTATGCTTGTATTGGAAAAAGAGAGGATCAGGCAAACGAGGAAAGCATTTATATGGAGTAAGGGGAAATATGAAGACATAAAGCAGCAAATTAGTGGAGTAAATTGGAAGGAGGTAGTCTCGGGGAAATCTACTGAAGGGAGGTGGCAATTTTTCAAGGAATGCCTGTCTAGGGTTCTACAGGACAATGTTCCGAGAAGAAAGGGAGGAATTGGTAAGTTAAAGGAACCGCGGTGCTCGAAAGCTGTGCGGGACCTAGTCGAGAAGAAAAGGAAAGCGTACAAAAGGTTCAGAGAGCTTGGCGAAGATAGGGATCTAGATGAGTATACGGCTTGTAGGAAGGGACCAAAGAAGGCAATAGGAGAGCCAGAAGGGGTCACGAGAAGGCCTTGGCAAGTAGAATTAAGGAAAACCCTAACGCGTTCTATAAATATGTGAAGAGTAAAAGGATGGGACATGAAGGAATAGGGCCTATAAAAGGTGAAGGTGGGAAAATCAGTACTGAACCAGTAGAAATGGCAGACGTGCTTAATGAGTATTTTGCCTCGGTTTTCACAGAGGACAAGGACATGGGTGGATGTACTGTGGGCTTGCGGTGGACTTAAAAGATTGAGTATGTGGACTTTAGAGGTTGTGCTGGAATCTTTGAATGGCATCAAGATAGATAAGTCGCCGGGTCCGGATGGGATGTACCCCAGGTTACTGTGGGAGGCGAGGGAAGAGATTGCAGAGCTTCTGGCAATGATCTTTGCATCGTTGATGGAGACGGGAAAGGTGCCGGAGGATTGGAGGATTGCGGATGTGGTTCCTATTTTCAAGAAGGGGAATAAGGATAGCCCAGGAAGTTACCGAGCGGTAAGTCTAACCTCAGTGGTTGGTGAGCTGTTGGAGAAGATCCTGAAGGACAAGATTTATGAGCATTTAGAGAGGTTTAGTATGCTCAAGAATACTCAGCATGGCTTTGTCAAAAGCAGATCGTGCCTTACGAGCCTGGTGGAGTTCTTTGAAAATGTGACTAAACACATTGACGAAGGGAAAGCGGTAGATGTGGCTTATATGGATTTTAGCAAGGCGTTTGATAAGGTCTCCCATGCAAGGCTTCTGGAAAAAGTGAGAGGGCATGGGATCCAAGGGGCTGCTGCCCTGTGGATCCAGAACTGGCTTGCCCAAAGGAGGCAGAGAGTGTGTATAGATGGTTCTTTTTCTAATTGGAGATCGGTCACCAGTAGTGTGCCCCAGGGATCTGTTCTGGGACCCTTGCTGTTTGTCATTTTCATAAATGACCTGGATGAGGAAGTGGAGGGATGGGTTGGTAAGTTTGCTGATGACACGAAGGTTGGTGGGGTTGTGGGTATTCTGGAGGGATGTCAGAAGTTACAGAGGGACATAGATAGGATGCAAGACTGGGCGGACAAGTGGCAGATGGACTTCAACCCAGATAAATGCGTCGTGGTCCATTTTGGTACGTCAAATGGGATGAAGGAGTACAATATAAAGGGAAAGACTCTTAGTGCTGTGGAGGATTAGAAGGACCTTGGGGTCCGGGTCCAGAGGACTCTAAAATCGGCACTGCAGGTGGAGGAGGTGGTTAACAAGGCGTATGGTGTGCTGGCCTTTGTCAATCGAGGGATTGAGTTCAGGGGCCGGGGATAATGATGCAGCTATATAAGACCCTCGTCAGACCCCACTTGGAGTACTGTGCTCAGTTCTGGTCGCCTCATGACAGGAAGGATGTGGAAAAGATTGAAAGGGTGCAGAGGAATTTTACAAGGATGCTGCCTGGATTGAGTGGCATGCCTTATGAGGATAGGCTGAGGGAGCTCGGTCTTTTCTCCTTGGAGAGACGTAGGATGAGAGGAGACCTAATAGAGGCATAGATCAGGTGGACTCTCAGAGGCTTTTTCCCACGGTGGAAATGGCTGCTTTGAGAGGTTTAAGGTGCTGGGGGGTAGGTACAGGGGAAATGTTAGGGGGAATTTTTCACACAGAGGGTGGTGGGCGAGTGGAATCGGCTGCCATCAGTGGTGGTGGAGGCAAACTCAATAGGGTCTTTTAAGAGACTCCTGGATGAGTACATGGGACTTAATAGGATGGAGGGCTATAGGTAGGCCTAAAAGGTAGGGATATGTTCGGCACAACTTGTCGGGCTGAAGGGCCTCTTTTGTGCTGTAGTTTTCTATATTTCTATGTTTCCAAAAGTTTCTCTCTGAAAATATGAAGCTTCTTTAAAACTGAAGTATCCCAACCTCTCTCTCAACACTCCCAAACTGGAATTCAGTTGATATTTTCACGATTATTTGACTAATAGTGTACAAGTTGGAACAATTAAAAAATTGCCTCTCTTTCCAAATCCATTTCGAAATGTTGTACTTTATGGAAATTAATATCAGGTGTAGTTTCTTTTTGAGCATAAAGCTCACACAACATTTGTGTCACAAAGCAGGGAGTCATTATGTTCATACTAAAGAACTATTTTAACCAATAATTTAACAAACAAAACCAAAGGGTATTTCAACATCCTCTTCAACTCCACTCTGAATTTAGATTGTGTCATTGCATAAATACATGTGTTGGTGCAGCAACTTAGAAGCTGAAGTATAAATCCTATCTCTCTAACTATGTAATGTAATCTCACAGAACTGTAACCCAACCATCTCATTTGGTAACTGACAGAGTAAGTCAGAAAAACAGCCCATAACACTATAAAATTCCCAGAAATAGCAATCATCACAATGATGGATTTTTTCCGGTTCTTTGTCTCCGGATCACTTTGATTCTCTCCACTACGTTGGCCTCGGAGTTTCTGGCGGACTATGTTGGCAGCTATGATGTGTCTGACAGTTAAAACATTGAACAGTAGAACTAGGACAAATGGGACACAGGGAGTGGAAACATAATGAAGAAATTCAATTATTCTCCATAGCAATGAAAACCGAACACTCATGGTAACTTTACAGAACCAGGGATCATTGGCGAGCCTATATTCACTTGTGTACATAAAGTACCAGAAAATGTTCTTGAGACAGCTCAGCACCGTCACTACTCCTAAGATTATAGCTGCTGTTTTCTCTTTACAGTATTTGCCCTTCAAGTTATTGCAACAAATGGCTACAAATCTGTCAAAGGTAAATAGGACAGTGAACCAGACGGAGCAGTCTGTGACTGCATAAAGGAGGACTGCATGGATGTTACACACAGGAATGGACTTCACAAAATAAAGCTCATATACATAAAGAACTGGAATTTGCCTCAGTATCAGGTCGATAATAACAACGAGGAGATCCGCTGCTGCCATGGCGACCAGGTAGTGAGTGACAGATTTGGAGAGTCCGCACTTGCCCCGAGAAAGGATCACAATCGCCACTACGTTGACTGTATGGACGGGGAATAAACATTATAATTATACAGGTGTCTGGGAGCAATAGCTGCAGTTTGATGGAGTTCAAGATGAAATGTGGAACTTTGTAACTGAATTCATGGATGAACCTATGTGATATCTCTTTCTGCTCAAGACCGATATTACTGGTAAATGATGAATTGCACAACATAACAGATGGATGGCAATAAGAAACAGTGACATATGACAGAATGACTTTTGTGTGAGAAATAATCACTAACTAATAGGGAAAAAAATCATTCTTCAGAAAGATATTGGTATGCGAGAAGAGTAGTGCATCGGGAAGTAAAACAGATAGGAATTCGCAATCACTTCGGTCACCGTTAAATTAAGGCGCACTAATGAAATTACTTCTCGAAAGAGAAATCAACACAACTTCCTGCTCCTGGGATATTTATCCTGGGTTAGATAGAGGAATCGCCAAAGCTTCTTGCTCCTGATCTCTATCCAGTTATGCTGTGTTAGGGAGAGGAACCAGCACATCTGCCTGCTCCAGGTCCCTATACATCTATCCTGGGTAAGAGAGAGGTATCAGCCATAGGTTCTTGCTCCTCATCTCTACACAGTTATTCTAGGTCAGAGAGAGGACAGTGAGTTTATTGACCATGAAGTATTTGAACTACTGGAGAGATTGATTAATTCATGTTATTTAATGAAATATTGGCCAATAAGTAGCAGACAGTTCTGGCAACTGCAATCCTCCTTTGAACTGATAATTCATTATCCATTATTGGGAATACATGGTGAAATCTAGTGTCTCTGGCTAGCCTGTTAATCGGACTGGCAAAGTCAAAATTATAGACATACAACCACTCAAGTATAAATCATTCATGATTAATTTGAAATAAAGCAATGAAACCTGAAATCCTACCCTAATTATCCAGAATTACAGAGCAGGAAATGGAAAATAGATAGACGGCGTGCATCTTGCATTTGTATTATTTTATTTAGTGTTAGTGCATTTGACAAACATCCACAATCAACAAAATGCTGCAGTAAACTGAACCCAGCAATGTATATTTCTGTTTCATAATAAATGTTCAGTTCATAAACTGGTTTTCTAAATTTAATACTTGCACAGCGTCATATACAAGGGTACAGAGAGTTTTATCGAACAGATGGGAAACCAGAACAGTAATGTAGTTAAACACAGGTTACTGGTGTCAATATTGGGCATAGTAAATCAAAATAACTGTAAAACAGATAAACGCTATTTAATGAATTCAAGCTCGATGTACCAACAACAAGGAGGAGAGGACGTTGTATAAAACGTTAGTAATCCTGTTGTAGTGTACAGAATGAATAAATATAAGCAGTGACTTACAACAAACACCGAGAGCAGCGAGGAGTGGATAATATACTCCCTCTATCTTTAAGAGTGCCCGCAGTATCTGAACGTCCAATGGAACTGCTGGTTTTTGCGGTGCTGGTGTGTCCGCATGCATTTTTCAAGTGTGTTGGTCTCAACGTTCCAGGCCACGCTTCACCATATTCAAGAACGTATTGGTGAATGGAGCCCCTTATTTATTTGTGAAGAGAAATCCCCTTGGTGAGACAGGTTGGTCCCAGGGATATTCATATTTTTCACAGTCATTAAACAAACAAAATGTGTAAGGGTGACACTGTTGACCTACCCTCTAATATCTCACTCCCTTTCATGACATTATCAATTGATCTACAACAGCAGCCATTTGTGGAGGAGAAGTGCAAACATTTGCCTCTCTGACCATATAGCTCTAAACTATAGGATGTTATAGGTGGAAATTTGATGTGGTGATGTGAATAAAAAACACTTGTCCCGAAAAGGGATATGAATATCCCTGGATGTAAGTGGAACCGCTGGTGGGGGGTAAGGTTTTTAAACCCTTAGACATTAAGGCACTGACAGAACGAGCAGCATTCAGTTAAATGTCTTTTAAAATAAGTTTATGAGGTAACAAGAAGCAATTTACACATATGAGATGCAGTAATTGATTCGAATGAGTGATTATGCTTGTAAAACACGTGCTGATATTTTTAATACATTGTTACTGATTTTAAGGAATATAAATTTTATTTATTATTGTCACAAGTTGGCTTATATTAACACTGCAATGAAGTTACTGTGAAAATCCCCTAGTCGCCACACTCTGGCGCCTGTTCGGGTACACTGAGGGAGAATTTAGCATGGTCAATGCACCGAACCAGCACATCTTTGGATTGTGGGAGGAAACTGGAGCACCCGGAGGAAACCCACGCAGACACAGGGAGAATGTGCAGACTCCACACAGACCGTGATCGAAGCCAGGAATTGAACCCAGCGGTAGAGATGCTCCAGTGGTAGAGATGCTCAAATCACAGTGGATGCTGGAATCTGAAACAAAATCTGATACTACAGAGACCGGAATTGAACACCTTTGCATGTGTTAAAGCTGCTCCCACATATTCTGGAGCCTTTTAATGTATCTGTTGTGTTTTACTCAATCATGTTCGTGTTATTTTTGAGTGCCTCTAAAGAATGTTCTCCAAACTTGTTCAGACATCTTGATTTTGTGCAGTGCATTTTTATTAATCTGCTATGCCCAATGTATTCTTCCGTCATTTTCTTGAGTGCTGCAAATACGTCTAATGATCAAAACTCAGTGAGGCTTTTCTCTGATGACTGCATAGTGTTCTGTACCATAGCTAGTGTTTCAATACTGAAACAGCCTCTGTCATATGCAAGAAGACATTCGTGCTTTGGCTTATAAATATCAAGGAATATTGACACCATACAATCACGAGTCAATGGCCATGTCCAACGGGGTAGAATCTATCCTTCTCCCATTGTCATGAATATGGGCTGGACAAACCACGTAAATAATTTGGCCTCAAAGGCAGGTCAGAATCTAGGAATTCTATGATGTGTAATTCATCTCCTCACTGCCCAAAGCCTTTCACCATCTAAAGTTCACAGTTCATAAGTGTGCTGAATACTCTGCAATTGCCTGAATGAATGCAGTTTCAACAATACTTAAGGAATTCGACTGGATTGAGGAGAAACAGCTCATTTGATCAACACGCTATCCACAACCTTATACATTCAATCCCTCTATCAACTATTTACATTTTTAGCAATGTGTACCATCTGCAGCATGCCACTCTACCATACGCAGTAACTCTCCAAGGCTCCATGACAACATCTTCCAAACCCACAATCACTACTCTCTCAAAATCCTGCCCCCCCCCCACCCCCCCCCCCCCCCCCCCCACCGCACCCCGCCCCCTGGAGAGAACAAGAGTAGCAGAGCAATTGAAGCTTTGCCAGTTGCAGGTTCTGCTGCAAGCGACACACCAACACAACATTGAACATTATCACTGCTCATTCGTTATCTGTATGTGTGTCGACACCAGAAGGCCTGGAGTTGTTCAAAATGCAGTCCATCATCACCATTTCAAGACCAGTTAGGGCTGGCAACATTGCTGGCTTTGCCAGTGATGCTCACATCGATTGATTTTTAAAAAATTGTTGATTTCATTTTCTGAATATTTTTGACTCATTTTGAACATACCAAATTTAGGTTCCTTGGTCATGTTCCACATTTTGTAATACATCTACCATGAATGAGTCAATCCTTTCTGCTTGCTTTGACTGCATCTAGTGTGTTTTATTAAACAGTGTTCCTGCCTTTGTATGAATCTAATCTTTAATTCAGTCATTTTCTGCTCCTTTGAATGCATTGGAGAAGACAAAAATGTTCTGTGGAGGGAGAGTAAGGAGTTAGGAGATCAATGTGTGAAAATTTTAAGGAGTGAAAACGGAAGAAATGTGGAAAATTCAATGGTGAAAATGTGAGAAAAGGGTGAGAAACAACCAGATGAAAAGAGAAATAAATGCGTCAAATTTCAAAATGTGAGAACTTTTGAGTAATTTTCAAACGGTGAGAAAATCAAAGAAAATGTATTAAAAGTGTTTTGTAACTTCATAGAGGTGAAAACTTGTCAGTAATTACAATGCAAAACTTCATCAAAAATTTGTTAAAACGTGAAGAATACGAGAGCTGATCAAAGAGTGAAAGCTGTCACAAAAATTGGAATAATTCAAAGCGTGAACTTTTTAAACAAAGTGAAAAAAATAATATATGGAATATTCAAAAATTGTAAAAGAACATGTAAAAAGTGTTTGCTGTTTTATTGAGTCAAATGTGACCGTAAAAATTGAAGCGAAAATACCAAAAAGTGTGCAAAAAATTCAAATGAGTAAAATGGGACTATTGCGATCAATTCTGAATGAAATAAGGAAGAAGTTGCATGATTAATGTGGGAAAAGTGGGGGAATAATCAAAAGAAAGTTACTGAGAACAATTAGTGAATTTCAAGGAATGAAACACATGAGACCAAGCAGTGAAATTCAAAGATTGAAATCGCCATTAAGGTGTGTCAGAATCATTGAAAGATTGACTAATAAAATGATGGTTTGTGAAGCAATGAATGTTAAGACATGAGAACCTCATGTAAAAATGGAGAAACACCAGTTCAAATTGGAGAGAGTGAAATTTGTGTCTATTGAATATGCGTTGAGTTCAAAATGTGGAAAATTTCAGAACACTTGGAGCAAATTCAAGATTGGACAATGGTGAGAATAATTCAGAACATGAATATGGCTAAAAGTAAATAAAATACAACAAGTGAAAACTGCGGCAAAAGTTTGAGAAAACATCATAACCTAAACGGAAAGATGTGAAGAAGTTTTGAAACAAATCAGAGTGAAAATGTTTGAAAATTGTTTGAAAATTGGAAGATTGAAATTCATGAGAACAATATGAGAAAGAACTGAAAAAATAACAGTTTACTTTGTTTTACACACTATTCATAATTAAATTATTATCACAAAATAGAAAATCTGATAAGGAATGTGAGGGAATTGAGAATAATTCAAGTCTAATAAATGAAATAGAGAAACTTACAGAGTGAAAAATACTAAATGGTTTGAATAACCTAAACGGAAAGATGTGAAGAAGTTTTGAAACAAATCAGAGCGATTATATACTTATCATTATATTCCAAATTAAATTGTAAAAATTAATTTCATGAATAATGAATCATGAGCCCCCTAATGCATTCCTTGGAAGCTCATTCCAAGGAAGCTCATGACCTCATAACAGCATTGGTTAAAATATGGACAAAAGACCAGAATTCAAAAGCTGAGATGAGAGTGGTAGACCTCCTCGGCTCAACCTTGTTCATCTGCTTCATTAATGGCTTCCCAAACATCATATGATCAGAAGTGGGGATTTTAGCTGATGATTTCATCGTTTCCTGTCCAAGTCTTGGTGCCTCAGGTGCTGAAACAAACTCGGCCTATATGCAGCAACACCTGGACTCCTTTCAGGCTTGATCAGGTAAGTCTCAGGTAATATTCAACGTTCAGAATTAGTCAAAAAACGAGTACAATTGAGCGCCAATAACAACCGCCAAAAGGATAGAATCCATCCAAGTCTCCTTGATCTGCAATAGAATTATCCATGTTTTAACACCCAGGCCTTCCCGAAATCAATATATAAGGAAGTGCCATTGACCTGGATCTGAACTGGACCAGCCATATTAATGTAATTGCTACAACGTCAGGTCAGAGGCCAGGATTTCGGCATGTGTAACGCACCTCCTGACTCCACATGTACAAGGCATAAGTCAGGACTGTGATGGAATGCTCTCAACGTCCTGGGATGTGTGCACCTCCAACAATACTCAGGAATCTCAGGAAAACCCAAGACAAAGTGGCCTGTTTGATTGGAATTAGAACCACTTCCTAAAACAGTAACTCCTTCAACCACTGAACCACCGTGGCAGCAGTGTAATAATCAACAAGATATATTGCAGCAATTATCCAGGGCTCCATAGACAACCCATTCCAAATCCACAAACTCAACCACCTAGAAGGAAAAGGTCGCCAGACTCAAGGGAGCATCACCACATGCATGTTCCCTCCAAGCCACACAACAACCTGACTCGGAATTATATCGCTGTTCTTCCATAATATCACTGTGTGTATACACCAAAACCAAAAGGACCGAATGGCTCAAGAATCAACTCATCACTACTGCTTCAATGCCAATTATGGCTGGCAAGACTGTTGGCCTTGTTAGTGTACTTGCATGTGATAAATAGTTTGAAAAGCATCTAATTTGATTTTCTCAATCTTGTTTAACTTGTTGTGAATGTGTCAAATTCAGGTTCCGAGATGTTGTAGATAGTCAACATATTTTCCCAAAGGTAGGGGAGTCTAAAACTCGAAGGCAAAGGTTTAAGGCGAGTGGGGAGAGATACAAAAGCATCCAGAGGGGCACGTTTCTTCACTTAGAGGGTGGTGAGTGTCTGGAATGAGCTGGCAGAAGCTGCAGAAGAGGCAGGTACAATTTTGTCTTTTAAAAAGCATTTAGACAGTTACATGGGTAAAATGGGTATCTGGGCCAAATGCTGGCAATTGGGATTCGTTTAGTGGTTAAAAACTGGGTGCATGGACAAGTTGGGCCGAAGGGCCTGTTTCCATGTTGTAATCCTCTAGGACTCTATGAGAGAATGTTTAAACTAGACAAAGGAGCGTTTTAACTAGATTGGCGGGGGTGGGAGTGTAAGTGCGAGGCTGGAAGGAGATACAGTAATCAGGAATAGCAAGTTGAAGAGACAGGTCAGGCTGGAACATGACAGGGAGCGAGAAATGCCTGTCAGATTTAATTACATCTATTTCAATGCTCGAGGGCTGAAAGGTAAGGCTGATGAACTCAGGGCGTGGATAGGAACGTGGCACTGGGATATTATAACCATTACAGAAACATGGCTAAGGGTGGAACAAGACTGGCAGCTCAAAATGCCAGAGTACAGGTGCTTTTGGCGGTACAGAGGTGCAGGAAAGAGGGGAGGAGGGGTTGCTTTTTTGATCAAGGGCAGTATCACAGCAGTAATCAAAGATGAAATAACTGAGGGGTCATCAGGTGAGGCTCTGTGGGTGGAGTTAAGAAATAAGAAGGGGATAGTGACATTATTGCTGTTGCACGGTTGGCCCTGAAATCATCAACGGGAGTTAGAGAAACAAACATGCAGCCAGATTTGGGAGACTTGTCGGAGCAATAGCGTTGTCATAGTAGGGAATTTTAATTTTCCTAACAGAGACTGGGACTGCTATAGGTTTAGGGACATAGATCGGGTGAAATTTGTTAAGTGTGCACAGGAATGTTTCCTCAAGCAATATATAGAGGGTCCTCCTCGGGAAGGGACAAAACCCGCCGTACTCTTGGGAAATAGGGCAGGGCAAGTGACTGATGTGACATGGGGGAGCACTTTGGGACCAGTAACCATAGTTCTATTATTTTCAATATAGTTATGGTGAGGGACAAAACAGGTCCACAGCATCAAATTCTAAATTGAAGCAAGGCGAATTTTGAGGGAATAAGAAAGGAGATTGCAGGGGCTGATTGGAATAGTTTGTTTGCAGGCAAACGGATCTCCAGCAAGTGGGAGGCATTGAAAAGTGTGGTAGCTCGAGCTCAAGGTCTCTATGTTCCTGTGAGGGGGAAGGGCAATGTTGGCAGGAGTAGGCAACCCTGGATGACAAGGGACATTGAGGCGTTCACCAGAAAAAAGAAGGAGGCATGGCTGAGGCAGCTGGGATCAAGGGAATGCCTGGAGGTATCATAGAATCATAGAAACCCTACAGTGCAGCAAGAGGCCATCTAGCCCATCGAGTCTGCACCGATCACAATCCCACCCAGGCCCCACCCCCATATCCCTACATATTTACCCGCTAATCCATCTAACCTACCTAGGACTCTACGGGGCAATGTTAGCATGGCCAATCAACCTAACCCGCACATCTTTGGACTGTGGGAGGAAACCGGAGCAACCAGAGGAAACCCACGCAGACCCAAGGAGAATGTGCAAACTGCACACAGACAGTGACCCAGTGAAAAGGGGGCATGAGATAGCTTTGGCTGAGAAGATTCAGGTAAATCCAAAGAGATTTTTTACGTATTAAAGAAAAAAATAAGAATGAGAGAGAGAATAGGACCCCTCAAAGGCCAAAGTGGACATGTATGTGTGGAACCGCAGGAGATGGGCGAGGTCCTCAATAAATATTTCTCCTCTGTGTTTACCGTGGAGAAGGACATGATGAATTGGGAACTTGGCGAAGTTGTCGTGATCCCTTGAGGACAGTCCACATCACATTATAGGAGGTGTTGGACATATTAGAATATACGAAGGTGGATAAGTATCCTGGTCTGACCAGATATATCCAAGAACCCGACACAAGGCTAGAGAAAAATATGCGGGGGCCTGGTTTACAGCATCGTTAGCCACAGATGAGGTCCTGGAAAACAGGAGGGTAGCGATTGTTGCACCCTTATTTAAGAAGGTCTGCAAAGAAAAACCTAGGAACTATAGATCAGTAAACCTAACATCTGCAGTAGGTACGTTACTTGAGAAGATTCTGAGAGAGAAGATATACCTGCATTTGTAAAGACAGGGATTAAAGATTAGGAGTAGTCAGCATGGCTTTGTGCATGGGAGATCATGCCTCACAAATTTGTTACAGTTCTTTGATGAAGTGACCAGGAAGGTCGATGAGGGCAGGGCGATAGATGTAGTCTATATGGATTTCAGTAAGGCTTTTGATAAAGTTCCACATGGTAGAATGCTCTTGAAGGTTAGACCACTGGAATCCAGGGAGAGATGGCAAATTGGATACACAATTGGCTTGATGGTAGGAAGCACAGGGTAATAGTGGAAGGATGCTTGTCGGACTGGAGGCCTGTGACTAGTGATGTGCCTCTACTTTCTCAGATGACTGAGGAAATTTGGTGTGTCAGCTACGACTCTTACCAACTTTTACAGATGCACCATAGAAAGCCTTCTTTCTGGTTCTATCACAGCTTGGTATGGCTCCTGATCTGCCCAAGACCACGAGGAACTACAAAAGTTTCTGAATGTAGCCCAATCCATCACGCAAACCAGCCTCCCATCCATTGACTCTGTCTGCACTTCACGCTGCCTTGGCAGAGCAGCCAGCATAGTTAAAGACCCCCCACACACCAGGCATTCTCTCTTTCACTTTCTTCCATCGAGCAAAACATACAAGTTAGTACCAACTGACTGAAAAACAGCTTCTTCCCTGCTGCCATCAGACTTTTGAACGGACTTACCTTACATTAAGTTGATCTTCCTTGACACCATAGCTATGACTGTAAAATTACATTCTGCAGTCTCTCATTTCCTTCTCTATGAATGGTATGCTTTGTCTGATGTGGAGATGCCGGCATTGGACTGGGTCAAACACAGTTAGAAGTCTCACAACACCAGGTTAAAGTCCAACAGGTTTATTTGGTAGCACAAGCCACAAGCCACTAGCTTTTGGAGTGCTGCTGCTTCATCAGGTGAGTCAAAGCCAGGAATCAAGGGACTGAGTTATAGAGAGAGATTGGACAGGCTAGGACGTTTATCTTTGGAGCATAGGAGACTGAGTGGTGGAGGTGTATAAGATCATGAGAGGCATGGATAGGGTCAATGAACTCAGTCTTATTCCCAGGATTGGGACATCGAGGACTCATAAGAACATAAGAACATAAGAAATAGGAGCAGGAGTAGGCCATCTGGACCTTCGAGCCTGCCCCGCCATTCAACAAGATCATGGCTGATCTGAAGCGAATCAGTTCCACTTACCCGCCTGCTCCCCATATCCCCTAATTCCCTTATCGATCAGAAAACTATCTTCCCCTGATTTAAACATATTCAACGAGGAAGCCTCCACCACTTCAATGGGCAGAGAATTCCAGAGATTCACTACCCTCTGAGAGAAGAAGTTCCCCCTCAACTCTGTTCTGAACCGGCCCCCCCTTATTTTGATGTTGTGCCCTCTAGTTCTGGTTTCCCTTCTAAGTGGCAAGAATCTCGCCACCTCTACCCTATCCAGCCGCTGCATTATCTTATATGTCTCTATAAGATCACCCCTCATCCTTCTAAACTCCAACGAGTACAGACGCAATCTGTTTAATCTCTCCTCATAAGCTACACCCCTCATCTCCGGTATCAACCTGGTGAACCTTCTCTGCACTCCCTCCAAGGCCAATATATCCTTTCGCAAGTAAGGAGGGCATCAGTTTAAGGTAAGTGGGAAATTAATAATTGGGAACCTGAGGGGCAACTTTTTTACACAGAGGGTGGTACGTATGTGGAACGAGAAGCCAGCAGAAGTGGTTGAGGTTAACATTAATAATATTCAAAAGGCATTTGGACAGATACATGGATAGAAAAGGTTTAGAGGGATATGGGCCAAGTGCAGGGAAATGGAGTTAGTGTGGATGGACATTTTGGTCGGCTGGACCAGTTTGGGCGGAAGGGTCTTTCTCTGTGCTGCAAGAATCTATGACCAGGTAGCACTGTGGCACAGTGGTTAGCACTGCTGCCTCACAGTGCCAGGGATCTGGGTTCAATTCTGGCCTTGGGTCACTGTCTGAGTGGAATTTGCACATTCTCCCTGTGTCTGCATGGCTTTCCTCCAGGTGCTCCGGTTTCCTCCCACATTCCAAAGATGTGTGGGTTAGATTGATTGGCCATGCTAGTGTCAGGGGGATAAGCAGGGTAAATATATGGGGTTACGGGAATATGCCTGGGTGGTCTTGTCTTCTCTGCAGACTCGATGGGGCAAATGGCCTCCTTCTGCACTGTAGGGATTCTATGTCTCTATGTTCCACACTTTATAATTATCCACACTGAAAATTCCTATCTTTTCTGGCCTCTCTCAATGCTCCTAATGAGTATTCTTATATTATGTTCAACCTTAGATTTCATCTTATATCTGATACTCAATCATATTCAGCTCTTTTGAGTACATTGGAAAATCACAAGCAGGTTGTACTGTGGACGAGCCTGGAGTTAGGAATTAAAATGTATTGACAGTTCAAGAGTGAAAAATGGAATCAATGTGAAAAATTCAAAGAGTGAAATTGTGAGGAAAGGGTGAAACCATCAAAGTGGAATTAAGGAAAATGATTCAGAGTTCAAAGAGTCTAACATGTAAAAACTATTGAGAATATTTCAAAGGGTGAAAGAAAGGAAAAAGTCAGTGCAAAATATTTGGAGATTTCATAGTCCAGAAAAGGTGATGAAAGTTTGACAGCAATTAAGGATGGAAAATGTAATCCAAATTCGGTGAAAACATGAAGAATACGGAAATAGTTTGGAGAGTGAAAAATAAGGGAAAAGTTCAAAGGGTGAAAATGTTAACAAACGTTAGAGTTCACTTTAAATGGAAAAGCATGTAGGATATCCAAAGATTGGAAAATGTGAGAACAGGGGAAATACAGATGAAAAAACTGTTTGTAAATTTAAAGAGTTGAAATATGAGAGTGTTTTGAAGTGAAAACGAAGAAGAAAAAGATAATAATTAGAAACTTTTAAAAAATAGATTTTTTTTACTGAATTCTGATAATCTGCGGAAATTGTTTGATGATGTGAGAAAACTGGCAGAATAATCTAAAGAATGATAATGCGTCTATTTAAGAAAATCAAAATCCATGTGAAAACATAGAGTGAAATTCAAACTTTGCTATTGTCAGCATAACGTGTAATAAGCATTCAGACTGAAAATGTGAGAACAGATTGTAAAACACTGAAAATTATAAAATGAAAACCCAGTGTAAAAATGTGAGAGAAACACATGGAAATTGTGAGGCTGAAATATCTGTGTAGAATGCTTGTGGAATTCAGAATAAAACATATCATTAAAATTAGAAAATAATTCGAGTGACGATATGAGCATAATTCAAAAACTGAAATGTGCATAAAATCTGAGTAAAACAGACAGAGTGACAAGTGTGAGAATTGTTTGAGACAGCATCAGTGCGAAAAACTGGAAAAATGTTTGGGTTCGTTGCGAAAACATGTGTGTTAACATGTGTATTAAATTGTTGAGGAATGTGAGATATCAGAATAAACAACAGAGTGAAAATTGGAATTAACTGTGGAATTACCACTAAGAAAATCTTTTCAATTTGTGGTTAATTAAGTGGTTAGCACTGCTGCCTCAGCGCGCCTCGATTCTGGCCTTGGTCTGTGCGGAGTTCACAGGTTTTCACGGGTCTCCGTGGGTTTCCTGCGGGTCTCCAGGTTCCTCTCGCGTGAAACTTTTCAAACGTTGAAGAACATGAGGCAAGTATTCCCGGCGAATAATTTTAGGTAAAACTAAAAGAATAATTAAAGGAAATGTTGAAGGAACATGGGAATATGTTAGAGCGAAAAACGTGAAGATGTTTTGAACAAATTGGCAAAAAAAGGGGAAATTGTGTGAAACTGACAACGATTGAAACGTAAGAACAAAGTGAGAACAACATGAGAAAAGTCAAAATGAAAAACATGTGGAAATGGTTTAAAAACTGTAAAAACGCGAGAACAATTGAGAGCGCGACGAGTTGGAAAGTATGTGAAAAATGAAAGAGCAAAAACCCTGTGTAGAATGTGAGACCTTGATTTGTACCAAATTGCAGTCCCATTATCCGGTGTAACAGCACTTCAACAGCATTTCATTACTTAACAGGAATCAGACAGAGACACTCGGAGAACTGAAAAGGATTCGTATCGGATTATTTTTATTTAACTTCAGGATGAAGCAAATTGTTTGTTATGAACAGTAGATACTTTTACAACTGGGAACAAAGCAAGTATCAGTGACCCGCGGTCGATTCCGGCCTCGGCTGACTGTGTGGAGTTCACAGGTTTCCATGTGCCTGGGCGGGTTTCTTCCAGGTGCTCCGTTTCCTTTCGCTGTCCAAAGATGTGCAGGTGAAGAGGATTGGCCATGTCAAATGCACGAGGTTTCGCGGATAGGGCAGAGGGGTAGACTTGGGTAAGATGCTCTTTCTACAATTCTATTTTCAAATCCTTCTTTTCACTGTTGATGGCCGTGCTTAAAGTTGACAGGCTCTGAAATTCACTCTCGAAATTTCAATCTACTTCGCTTTCTTCAATTCGAGCACGCCTTAAAAATAGTCTGTTTACCCAAGCTTTTGACTATCTGCTCTAATATTGCCGTATCTGTCGCAGGTTTAGTTTAACTTTCCTATGCTCTTGTGAAGCACCTTGGGAAGTTTATGCATGTGAAAGGCGCTGTGCAAACAGAAATCTGATTCTCCCCTCTGTTACTCTGTTAATTTCAGGAACAAATGTTTCGTAAGTACTCCTCTCCGGGATTGAAAATCATTCTAGTGTCCATTTATTGAATCCGTTTCGTTTCCTCTGGTTTTACAGATCGGCTCCGGTGGATTGACCAGTTGTTCTGGGTTTAATTCTATTCCTCTGTCAATTTATGGAGCAAGGGTTGTTAGACCCTGTGTCCTCAATCTGTCCGCCAAATATTTAAACGCTCAGTTTTGAATCACCCTTCAATAGTCATCTTCATCTTCCGGCAATCGCTATACAGTATACCAATATACTGTTCATGTTTGCTATTCTTCTGGAAAATGCATACTAATTTTCTCCTCACAACAATTACTTTGTCGATCCAATTCCGTCCCCGTTCAACAACGAACCATTCCAACCACTCGCTTATTTTCATATAAGCAGATACATTTAACGTCATTATCCATTTACCGTTCAGTCTCTGAAACGTCACCATTACCATCTCCTTGGAAAAAAATCTCCACCTTGTCCACTTTTAAACATCATCATTTCTATAATCCGCATTTCCTCTTTTACAGTATGGATGGAAAGTTGTTGGGCCATACCCGCTCGATTCCATTCCATTCATAAATATCCGACTTCTGACCCTTCGCTCTGCATCAAAACCTTCTTCAAAGCTGAGCCGCCCGCCCCCTTTTAAGCCTGGATCCTCCTTCAAAGTCACTCTGGAGTGCACCAACGAATTTCCGGACATTATCTTAGTGTGCCACTCAACCATCTATCTCACCACTTAAAACTGTATATTTAATGACTCACTCTATGGACCTGCCATGGAGCAGCCGTCACAGAAATGTTGCAAGTCTAAAATCTCTCCACCTTTCGAGCTTCTCTCGAAAAATTATGGAAAGTTCTTAAAACTGAAGTATCCCAACTCGTCTCCTAACATTCCAAAACTGGAATTCACTTGGTATTTTCAGGACTATTTTACCAATGATTTACATGTTACCTCTCCTTTGTTCATTTATCTCCCTCTCCAAATCCATTTGGACGTTTTATAATTTTTGGAAATTAATATCAGGTGTAGTTACTTTTTGAGCATACAGCACACACATCTGTGTCAAAAAGCAGGGAGTCATTATGTTCATACTGAAGAACTATTTTAACCAATAATTTAACAAATAGAACGAAAGGGTATTTCATTATATTCTTCAATTCCACTCTGAATTTAGTTTGTATCATTGCATAAATACAAGTGTTGGTGCAGCAACTTAGAAGCTGAAGTATAAATCCTATTTCTCCAACTATGTAATGTAATCTTACAGAACTGTAGCCCAACCATCTCATTTGGTAACCGACAGAGTAAATCAGAAAAACAGCCCATAGTACTATAAAATTCCCCGATATAGCGAACATTACAATGATGGATTTTTTCCGGTTCTTTGTCTCTGAATCAATTTGATTCTCTCCACTGTGTTGTCCCCAGAGTCTCTTGCGGACAATGTTGTCAGCTGTGATGTGTCTGACGATTAAAACATTGAACAGTAGAACCAGGACAAATGGGATACAGGGAGTGGAAACATAATGAAGAAATTCAATTATTCTCCATAGCAATGAATAACGAACACTCATGGTAACATTACAGAAGCAGGGATCATTGACGAGCCTATATTCACTTGTGTACATAAAGTACCAGAAAATATTCTTGAGACAACCAGCACCGTAACTACTCCTATAATTATAGCTGCTGTTTTCTCTTTGCAGTACTTAGATTTCAGCGTCTGGCAACAAATGTCTACAAACCTGTCAAAGGTAAATAGGACAGTGAACCAGACGGAGCAGTCTGTGACTGCATAAAGTAAGATTGCATGAAGATTACACGCAGGAATAGACTTCACAAAATAAAGCTCAGATGCATAACGAACTGGAATTTGTCTTAGTATGAGGTCGATGATAACAACTAGGAATTCTGCTGCTGCCATAGCGACCAGGTAGTGAGTGACACATTTGGAGAGTCCGCACTTGCCCCGAGACAGGATCACAATCGCCACTACGTTGACTGTATGGACGGGGAATAAACATTATAATTACACAGGAGTCTGGGAGCAGTATCTGCAGTTTGATGGAGTTCAAGATGAAATATGGAACTTTGCAACTGAACCTATTGATTATCCATGTGACATCTCTCTCTGTTCAAGACTGACAGTACTGGAAAACAATGAATTGCACAACATAACAGATGGATGTCAGTAATAATCTGCGACATGTGATAGAATAATAATTTTGTGAGAAATAAACAATCACCGTCTGATAGCAAAAAAAATCATTTCACTCTTCAGAAAGATATCCATAAAAGTGGAGAGGACTGCACGGGAAGTAAACGGACAGGAATTCCAAATATCCGTTCCCGGCATCGTTTAATTAAAAGCACACAAATGATGTTACTTCTCGAGAGAGAACTCAACACAAGTTCCAGTTTCTGATATTTATAAAGTTATCCTGGGTTACAGAGATGAATCAGCTAAGGTTCCTTCTCATTATCTCTATTGAGTTACGCTGGGTTAGAGAGAGGAATCAGCACGCATGCCTGCTCCTGGTCTCTATACAGTTATCCTGGGTTAGAGAGAGGGATCATAGAAACCCTATAGTGCAGAAGGAGGCCGTTTGCCCCATCGAGTCTCCACCGACAACAATCCCACTTAGGCTTTATCCCCGGAACACCACATATTTACCCCGCTGATCCCTCTAACCTTCGCATCCGGGACACTAAGGGTCAATTTAGCATGGCTAAAGCACCTGACCCGCACATCTTTGGAGTGTGGGTGGAAACCGGAGCGCTCAGAGGAAACGCACGCAGACACGGGGAGAACATGCAAACTCCACGCAGACAGTGATCCAAGCCGGGGGTCGAACCCAGGTCCCTGGAGCTGTGAGGTAGCAGTGCTAACCACTGTGCCACCGTGCCACCCAGAATCAGCACAGGTTCCTGCTCCTGATCTCTATTCTGTTATCCCGGGTTATAGAGAGGGCAGTGAATTTATTGAAGATAGTGAACTCCTGGATATGTTATTGAATTCATGTTATCTTGTTAAATCTTGTCCAATAAGTAGCAGACTGTTCTGGCAATTGCAATCCACCTTTGAACTGAAAGTTCCTTAGCCATTATTGGGAATACATAGTGAAATCTGGTGTCCTTGGCTAGACTGTTAATAGGACTGACAAAGTGAAACATTATAGACATACAACTGCTTAAGTATAACTGACACATGATTAATTTGAAATAAAGCAATAATGTCTGAAATCCTACCCTAATTATCCAGAACAAGGAGGAAATTACAGAGCTCGAGATGGACAATATGTAGACGGAGTGCATATTACATTTATATTATTTTATTTAGTATCAGTGCATTTGACAAACATCCACGTTCAACAGTAACAAAATGCTGCAGTAAACAAAATCCATCAATCGTTATTTCTGATTCGTTGTAAATATTCAGCTCATAAACTGTAAAAGGGTACAGACAGTTGTATCGAGCAGATGGTAAACCAGAACAGATCTGGTACTGTGTAATGAGACAGGTAGAATTCAGGATCTTCTTGTGAGGGATCCTCTTGGGTTGAGTGATCATAATATGGTTGAATTTCTGATACAGATGGATGTGAGAAAGTAGGGTCCCAAACCAGTGTCCTCTGCTTGAACAGAGGGGAGTACGATAGGATGAGGGCTGAATTGGCTCGGGTGGACTGGGAGAGCAGACTGGGAGGTAGGACAGCTGAGGAACAGTGGAGGATTTTTAAGGAGATTTTTAAAATTATTCTGGTGATAAAGAAGGACTGTAACAAAAGGGATAACCAGACATGGATAACGAAGGAAATAAAGGAGAGTATTAACATAAAAATAGATGCGTACAGAGTGGCCAAAAATAGTGGAGAATTAGTGGATTGGGAAAGCTTTGAAAAACAACAAAGAACGACTGAGAAAGCGATTAAGAAAGGAAAGATAGATTATGAAACTAAACTGGCTCAAAATATAAAAAATGATAGTAAATGTTTTTGCAAATATATTAAAAGGAATAGAGTGGCTCGAGTGAATGTTGGACACTTGGAGGATGAGAGGGGGGATTTAATCGTGGAAAATGAGGAAATGGCTGAGACTTTAAATAAGTTCTTTGTGTCGGTCTTCACGGTGGAAGACACAAATAGTTTACCGAATATTAGAGATCGAGAGTTGGTGGGAGGTGAGGTCCTTAATACAATTAATGTTACTCAAGAGGTAGTGCTTGGTAGACTAATGGGACTGAAGGTAGACAAGTCCCTGGGCCCGGATGGAATGCATCCCAGGGTACTGACAGAAATGGCTGAGGTAATAGCAGATGCGTTCGTCATTATTGATCAAAATTCGCTGGACTCTGGGGTAGCGCCGGCTGATTGGAAAACAGCTACTGTTATGCCGCTGTTTAAACAGGGAAGTAGACAAAAGGCGGGTAACTACAGGCCAGTAGTCCGTAGTTGGGAAGATGCTGGAGTCCATCATTAAAGAGGAAATAGCAGAACACCTGGATAAGAATGGTTCGATCAAGCAGACGCAGCATGGATTCATGAAGGGAAAGTCATGTTTGACGAATTTACTGGATTTGTATGAAGATGTGACTAGTGCGGTTGACAGAGGGGAACTGGTAGATGTGGTGTTTATAGATTTCCAGAAGGCATTCGATATGGTGCCTCACAAAAGGTTGCTGCAGAAGATTGGGGTACACGGAGTTGGGGGTAAGGTGTTGGCGTGGATTGGGGATTAGCTATCTAACAGGAAGCAGAGAGTTGGAATAAATGGGTGCTTTTCTGGTTGGCAGTTGGTGACCAGTGGCGTGCTGCAGGAATCAGTGCTGGGGCCTCAACTGTTTACCATTTACATTGATGATCTGGAGGAGGGGATTGAGTGTAGGGTATCAAAGTTTGCTGATGACACGAAGATGAGTGGGAAAGCAAATTGCGCGGAGGACGTGGAAAGTCTGCAGAGAGATTGGGATAGGCTGAATGAGTGGGCGAGGATCTGGCAGATGGAATATAACGTTGGCAAATGTGAGGTTATCCACTTTGGAAGAAATAATAGTAAATTGGAATATTATTTAAATGGAGAAAAATTACATCATTCTACTAAGCAGAGGGACCTGGGGGTTCTTGTGGATGAATCGCAAAAACTCAGTCTGCAGGTGCAGCAGGTGATCAAGAAGGCGAATGGAATGTTGGCCTTTATCGCGAGGTGGATAGAATATAAAAGCAGGGCAGATTTGCTGCAACTATACAAGGCACTGGTGAGGCTGCAACTGGAGTACTGTGTGCAGTTTTGGTTCCCTTATTTGCGAAAGGATATATTCGCCTTGGAGGGAGTGCAGAGAAGGTTCACCAGGTTGGTACCGGAGATGAGGGGTGTAGCTTATGAGGAGAGATTGAACAGATTGGGTCTGTACTCCTTGGAGTTTAGAAGGCTGAGGAGTGATCTTATAGAGACATATAAGATAATGAAGTGGCTGGATAGGATAGAGGTAGAGAGTTTCTTTCCACTAAGAAGGGAAACCAGAACGAGAGGGCACAGCCTCAAAATAAGTGAAGGCCGGTTCAGAACAGAGTTGAGGGGGAACTTCTTCTCTCAGAGGGTAGTGAATCTCCGGAATTCTCTGCCCATTGAAGTGGTGGAGGCTACCTTGTTGAATATGTTTAAACCACGGGTAGATAGATTTCTGATCGATAAGGGAATTAAGGGATTTGGGGAGCAGGAGTGTAAATGGAACTGATTCGCTTCAGATCAGCCATGATCTTGTTGAATGGCGGGGCAGGCTCGAGGGGCTAGATGGCCTACTCCTGCTCCTATTTCTTATGTTCTTATGTTCTAATGTAGTTAAACACAGGTTACTGACTGTCAATATAGGGCATAGTAAATCAAAAGAACAGTAATATAAGTGAACGTTATTTCGTGAATTAAAACTCGAAATTGTGCAGCAGAAACACCAACAGCAGGGAGGGGAGGACATTGCATAAGACGCCAGTAATCCTGTTACAATGTACAGAATGAATAAACATATGCAGAGACTTACAACAAACACCGAGAGTAGCAAGGAGTGGATAATATACTTCCTCTATCTTGAAGAGTGTCCGCAATATCTGAACGTCCAATGGAACTGCCGGTGTTTGCGGTGCTGCTGTGCCGGCGTGTATTTTTCCCATATGTTGGCCTCTACTTTTGAGGTCACGTTTCGCCATTTTCAAGGACATATTAGTGAATGGAGCCCCTTATTTATTTGTGAAGAGAAATCCCTTGGCAAGCCAGGTTGGTCCCAGGGATATTCATATTTTTCACAGTCATTAAACAAACAAAATGTGTCAGGGCAACACTATCGACCGACCCTAAACCCTCTCAGTTTCTTTCAAAGCATTAACAATTGATTTAACATCAGCAACCATTTGTGGAAGAGAGTTGCAAACGTTTGCCTCTCTGTCCGTGCAGCTCCAAATTATAGGATGTTATCGGTGGAAAATAAGAAAGACTTGTCACTGAAAGGGGTATGAATGTCCCTGGATAAGTGGTATGAATGGAAACTGGAACAGAAAGAAAGCACAGTAGTAGGCATCAAATAAGGGTTGCTGGAAAGGAGGATATTATAGGATAATTACATCATAGGAAGACAAAACATCGAGAGGGGGTCATTCGGTCCATTCTGCACGTGTTAGTTGGCAAAGAGCTACGACCCACGGCCTGGTAGGTCGCGGCTCTTTAATCAGACATTCAGGTAAATTTTGAATGTATCGGGTCTTCCTGCAGCTACAACCCTTTCAGGAGTGATTTCCAGATCCTCCCTAGCGCCTGGGTGTTTTTCTTTTCCCTGCATCTCCTCTATAATCATTCTACCATTTACATTACTTGCAATGTAATGCTTGTATTACTTGTCGGAATGGAGGCCTGTGACTAATGGTGTACCTCAGCAATCTGTCCTGGGCCCATTGCTGCTTGTTATCTATATCAACGATTTGGATAAGAATGTACAAGGCGTGATCAGTAAGTTTGCAGATGACACTATGATAGGTGGTATTGTAGACAGTGAGGAAGGTCATCAAAAAACTGCAGCAGGATCTTGGTCAGCTGGGGAAGTGCGCCGAGAAATGGTCAATGAAGTTTAATACAAGTAAGTGTGAGGTGTTGCGCTTTGGAAAGTCAAATCGAGGTAGGACTTTCATGGCAAATGGTAGGACCTTAGGGAGTGTCGTAGAACAGAGGCATCTTGGATTTCAGCTGCATGATTCTCTAAAGATGAAGGCACAGGGAGATAGGATAGTGAAGGAGGCTTTTCATATGCTGGCCTTCATCAGTCAGAGCATTGAGTATAGAAGTAGGGAAGTTACTTTGCAGCTGTACATGATGTTGATGAGGCCAAACCTGATGTATTGTGTTCAGTTTTGGTCGCCTCGCAATAGGAAATATATTATTAAACTGGAGAGAGTGCAGAAGTGATTTACAAGAATATTGCCAGGACTCAAGGGACTGAGTTACAGGAAGAGATTGGACAGGCTCGGACTTTTCTCTTTGGAGCGTAGGAGACTGAGGAGTGATTTTATAGAGGTGTATACGATCATGAGAGGCATGGATAAGGTGAATGCACTCAGTCTTTCTCTCAGGTTTGGGGAATCGAGAACTAGAGGGCATTGGTTTAAGTTAAGAGGGGAAAAAATGAATGGGAACCTGAGGAGCAACATTTTTGCAAAGAGGGTGGTGCATATGTGGAATGAGCTGCCGGAGGAAGTGGTTGAAGCAGGGACATTGGGAACATTTAAAAGGCATTTGGACATCTACATGGATGGGAAATGTTTAGAGGGATATGGGCCAAATGCAAGCAAATGGGGTTAGCTTAGATGTGCATTTTGGTCGGCGTGGACCAGCCTGGGTCAAAGGGCCCGCCTCCGTCCCGTACATTCTATGATTCTATGATTAAATTGATATTCTCCCTGTTTCATTTTTAAGGATAATAGGGCTGTCCGCCTTTCATTATTTAATACAACCCAATTAAGTCACTCCTCTGCTCTATCTGTTTTACCACAGCCTAAACAATTATACTTCATTGCTAAAATTTTCCACTCCTGCCAGTATTTTCATCAATGTTCGCTGCACTCTCTGCAATGGAATCATATCGTTTCTATAATGCGATGTGAAAACGGTACGCACCACTCAACTGGCCATGCACCCACTTTTACTGTTCCGGTATCAACTCCCTGCTCTTTTATTCTTTGCCTCTGTGATAAAGGAAAGTATGTCAGATGCAAACTGAACCGGATTCTCAGTCTTAACTTTTAGGATCTGTGCACGTACATTCTAATGTCCCTCAGTTCCTCCAAAAAAACCAATATCCTGCCAATCATCGTGCATTCCCTTTCCCTTTGAAATATGATTTCAGAACATCATTGATGGCCTCTCCTGATTCTTTAACAACAAGGAACAAGGGCGGCATTGTGGCACAGTTGTCAGCACTGCTGCCTCACAGCGCTAGGGATACAGGTTCAAATCCTGCCTTGCGTCACTGTCTGTGTGGAGTTTGCGCTTTCTCCCTGTGTGTGCGTGGGTTTCCTCCCGATGCTCCGGTTCCCTACCACAGTCCAAAGATGTGCGGATTAGGTTGATTGGTCATGCTAAATTGACCCTAGTGTGAGGGGGGTTAGCAGGGTAAATGTGTGGGGTTCGGGAAATATCCCTTCTGTCCTGGAGGGATTCTATTCTGGTAGTACTCGGCACCTTAGATAACACCTGTGGGGAGATACTCACGTTAACGTTTTGAGCACTTTGGCCCTCAATTCAGTAAGTTTCCAGTTTCTAATTTCAATACCTGTGGGACAGAAATCCGTTATTTGCTGATTTGAACAAAGGTTAACCAGTAAAAAAAGAAAAATCAGTTTAATTTTCCAATGTGTTCATCTCAGGTCCGCTGGACAAAATACCAATTTAACCGCTCAGCCAGCTATTTGCATGAATGGTGCTTGGAAGTGTCGTTTAATTGTTTCTTTTGATTGAAATCTCTTCATTCAGAGGACAGCAAGCAAGTAATACAACTTTAATCAGCAATCAGAAACTAACAATCAGCCCGAGACTCAATGTGGTTCGTAACTGAGTAAGCTGAAGCACCAGGCTGTGCGGTTTTGAAATGAGTTATCTAAAACACTAGTCTCTGTGTGGTGTTGCAACAGAGTAATCGACAGTATTAGTCTTTTTGTGGCGTAACTGAATGCTTTAAAGCATTAGAATATGTGCGGCATAACTGAGTCATCTAAAGTACTGGACTCTGTGGTGCAAAGGAGTGTTCGACAACATTCGTCTCTGCGTCCTGTTGTATAACTGAGTGATCTAAAACGCAAGGCTGAGGATTCAGTTTCTGTGGAGGCAAAGGTTCGAGTTCATGCACTGTTTGCTCACTCCACCAAAACCCTTCATTTTTCAGGGTCGCCATTAGATTTATACTCCTCCATGATATCTGACATCGTCATCACCGTGTGCATCTTACTGTGTATTGCAGTTATGTACACCTTTTTCCAAATCCGAATTAGTACACAAATTACCCGCCGGTTTATTTTTGGATGATACATGTGAGACAGAGCCAGCTTCTCACTCAGAGGACCGAGAGACCATGATTCTCAGAGTCTGTGTTTTCAGCTCCACGTTGGACGTTTTGCGCACAATTTTGTACTCTACTCGGCTTTGCTAGTATCCCGGAAGTGAACTCAGATAGTGATTGATAAAAATGAGATTATGTATCAGTCCCAGAAAATATCTGTCTGATCTCTGCAGAATCTCGCTGCTGGAGATTGTCCTTCGTTTTATCTCATTACCAGTTCTGGATCAGTTCGGCTCTGTGAGACTTTGCTCGTGTCTCACTTCGACTGTAAATCTGCGATGACATATAAGCCATCCCAGGGAAAGAATGAGATTTCCTTTCCTACAGGACATTCGTGAACAAAATGTATTTTTTAAGCAACAATCCAGTTACTTCGTTGTCACAATGATGAGATTAAATTTCTTACTTCAGTTTTATTAAATGAATTTAACTTCCGTCAACTTCCAAGCATTCCAGACACACCGTTGACGTTCACAGTGAAGGTAGAGATTGTTTAGAAAATATTATGCAGCAAATTTCTTTTTCATGGGATGCGAACATCTCTGGCAAGTGGAACATTTGTTGCCCATCAGTAACAACTGTTGAGAAGGTGATGGTGAGTTTTGAGTTACTTGAATTTAGTGCATTTAGCAATAATCACATAATTAGGTGGTAGAGCCACATAACACGATGGATAGTATCTTATTTGTGAAGGTCGGATTTTGTCTGAAACAGGACTATGTTGTGGTCACTCCCACCAATATTTTGTGTATTTGTGACAGGTAGATTGGAAACGGCCAGGTCAACTAAGTGCTTGCCTTATATTGGTTATCACACGACCTGCTGCCAGCTCTGTCTGGAAAACATCTTTCCACGAATCTATAATTACCATCGGTCCTCGAATCATTAATATTGCACAAATGCTCAATTTAATGTAAGGAATGAGGTAGATACAGACCTATGGTCTGTGAAAAATTATCTCACAATAAACATAATTTGGTATTGTTTATTATAATGTTTGAAAAAGAGAAGCATCAACTAGTTACAAAAGTTATACACTTCTGTAACACTAACCTCAAAAGGATGAGACGCAAGCTGCATATAGTAAATAGGGAAAATCTGTTAATAGGTAAAATGACAGATAATCAGTGGAAGGCGGTCACAAAATAATTTAACACAATGCAAATTCAAAATAGACCCTCAAAGAGGAAGAAATCACAAAAGCCACAAATGCAGCCATAGATACCTAAAGATGTAAGAGACAACATCAATCTCTGAAAAAATGCTAAAAACAAAACAAGGAATAAACAGATCCTGGCAGTTAGTTCGAGCGCTGACGAGGTAGTGTGTATGTAAAGAAACTGGCAAAAATATCAAATTAACACGAGCATTTAAAATGTGTTAGGAAAATATTGTTAGTCAAAGCCCTGTGCGCCCCTTGGAAACCGATATCTTAGTATGGTTAATTCAAATATAGAACAGGCAGGCAAGCCGAACAATCAGTGTGCACCAACGTTTGAAGAGGAGGAAGATTTCAACATATCAGCCATAGCAAAGAATCTCTTATTTAATCAGAGACAGAGCCTTAACAAAATTAACGTTAAATAGATGACAATAATTTAAAAATTCATGATATTAAAGCGCCATCAATCCCGAGAACTAAATCGTTTCCATTCATAATAAAAATATCCTAATTCTCCAAATTGCTTGCAAACAGGAACCAATCTTTTCAATTGGAAAATTGTTTGTGTTGCTCCAGTATTCAAGGTGACATAAACAAACAAAGGATTTATAGACGAGGTAGCCAATCATATGTTGTCCAAAAATTGGTGGAATCTTCAATTACGTATAAGATGATCCCTGCGATTTTTAGTTAGTCGAACATAATTCACTTTGATTTCATATGTTACATCATATCTAACAAATCTTATACCAGACTATTAACTAAATTTTACATTCATACAATTGAAGGTAAATCATTGACATTATCAGGGAATTGGCAGTCCGGAATAGCCAGAGATTCGGCATAATACACAGGTGCTCTAATTGGTGGGATTTGACACTTGGGGCCCGATTCTCCCATTCTGACGTGCACGTTTTTTGGCGCATCGCGTTGAGAGATGCGCGTGTCGGCCATTCCACGGGGTTCGCGCATGTGTTCCCGACACATGCGCATCTCGCACAGCCGGAGAGCAGGCGCAATCGGAACCGTGCTGGAAACCTACGGGAAGACAGCGAAATGATTTAAATCTGTTTTGAATCTCATTCAAATGTTATTATCGGGCCCGGGACTGAATTCTCTGGCCTGATAGCATCTCCCACCCCACCAGGAGTATTTCACCTTGACAGGGTTTAGAGTCGCTCCTCACTTCCGGGGAACTGGCGGGAGACCCCGCCGGAGTGAAGGGGGGAAATCAGGGCCCCCCCCCAGGGGGTCGGGCGGTGGGGGGGGGGGGGGGGGGTGGTGCCCCCTGGGCATGGCCACCCTGGAAGTGCCCGCCTGTGCCCCTGACACCACCCAAGGGGCAAAGTGCTCATGCCAAGGGGGCAACTTAGCACTTCCCAGCAGGCATCGGGCAGTGCCAAGGGGCTGGGGGCCTCGGGGTGGTGTCAAGAAGGCAGGGCCACGGGGCGGGGAGAAGGGGCAGTGCCTTTTTTGGGCGGGGGCTTAGGGGACGATAGGTGGGGAGTGGAGTCCTGCTGCCACTCTGCAGATTGGATCAGTCGGGGCTGGAGTGAGGCCAACGATCAGGGTGGACTGCCGAGGGGGATCTGCCTCCCAGGGGGTCTGCCTCTGGGGGGGACAGTCTGCCTCCAAGGGGGTATTCTGCCTCCTGTCTGGGGGGGTATTTCTCCCGAGGGGGGGGGGTGTCAGTGGTGAGAGAGTCTGCGGGGGAGGAGGGGGGGGACTCGTGGGAGGGGAGGGGCTGGAGATTGCGGTGCTCTGGGGGGGGGGGGGGGGGGCGTCGGTATGGCCCAGGAATGCTTATGCGGGCTGCAATCAAGCCGTGTGAGGGGGCGGGTGGAGGGGCAGCAGTGCAGCGGCCCCGGGCTGGCTCGTGATTGAGCTGGCCAGCAAACTGCAGTCTGACAGTTCGGGGCCACTGCGCATGTGCAGAGTTCTGGAGCTGTCAGACTATGGCGTGAATAGGCCCCGCCCCCCCTCATCCCGCCCGAGCTTTTAATGATATTCACGATTGTGACCTTTGCATGGCAGAGTGGGGAGATTCGAATCTGAAGTTGCACTGAAAAAAAAACCCATCGTGATTTACACAATTTTTC